>NW_025221798.1:3022866-3239529 GCF_014066325.1 Apis laboriosa
TTATTATTATTATTATTATTATTATTATTATTATTATTATTATTATTATTATTATTACTACTACTATTATTATTATTATTATATTATTATACTATTAATTACATCTTTACTGTTCTACTGTGATGATTAGTCAGACGTATTTAAATTGTCTTTTAAAAAATCTTCAGCAAGCTGTTCAAATGATTGTAAGTGAGAGTTCGCTATTGCGGGGATTCTCAAAGTGAATCGAACAAATATAAAGTTCGTGAAACGATTGAAAAATTTAAAAAGTAGAAAATTAAGAAATTAAAATTAAAGCATTTTGCATTTGAAATATTGGAAGATCTTTATTGAAAAGCGATCTTATGAGATTAATTCGAGCAGCTTTTTAATTCTTCATAAAATGTTTTTATATAGAAATAAGATTATAGAATTAAATAATATAAATTTGACTGATAAATTACGAAGGTTTTTACTTTATACTATACAATTAAAAAAAATAATAAAGAAAATCATAAAAGTGCAATTACAATGGTGTAGTGAAGAATATTTTTAAGATTGAGTAAAATCTAGAAAAAAAAAAAAACAAAATGAGTATCGAATAAAAGTGCAAAATGCTTACTCGAATATTATATATATATATATATATATATATATATATATATATATGTAAATCCATATTAATAGTTTTTTGTAGAAATTCTTTGTATCCATATCTTAATAAAAAAGAAAGATTAGACGAATAATAAAAATTTATAATTTGAAAAAATACAAAAAAAATAAAATTTGAATAAATATCAAATATAATGCTAAGTGCAGGAAATTTGAGAAGCCCTGCTCTACCGAATTATGTTCAAAATTCTTTTTAAGTTCTATAATATTATTTTTGAGTCAATAATTTTTTATCGATCATATGAATAAGATAGGAATATCGATTAAATGTTCTCATAATTTTCTTGTAATTATTATAATTATAAATAAGTTTTCAAACTATGGAATCAAAATCGAACAAATACAATTTTATAATGCAACAAGAACAATTTGCAATAACTAGATTTTACTGGCGTAAAAAGCCATCATATATAACCAAATTTCTCCTGGATATTTTTTTCATGAATAGGAATTAAATGTAAGTGAACGCAATAAGATCTTGCATTTTTTGATATACATATATTAATAGAGAATATAAGAAGCACGTGTTATTATTCTTAGAGACATTAAATAGTAATGTTTTATAATTTATATATATTTACATTTATATATATATATACGTATAATATAAATAGGTAAAACTGTATATAAAGATAATTAAATTTTTTTACATTTTATTTACGATATATGTATATATATAATACATGTTATATATATTTACACATATATTACAAAATAATGCTTGTGTACGTCGCATACCGAATGAACATTTTTATCTATTACGTGATAAATAGGTCATGCGAGAAATTATGTACTTATTCCAATTGTTAAATATTGATTAAAATATTGTATATAAAATTCATAGAATTTGTCTTGAATTTTTCAATTAAATTTACACAACATATGAATCTTTATAATTTTTTGATATTGATAGTTTATTTGCCGACATTAAAATATTTAACAATTCAAAATTTTATATAGAAGTTACTTATCCATTTTTGTATACTATTAGTTTCAAATATATAATCTAATGTTTATGATTAATACTTGTATTTATTTTAATTTTTCAGATTTAAACAAAAATTTGATGTATAAATAATTATTTTTTATAATATATAAATATATATACAATATTTTGGTAATTGAAAAAAAATTAAATATAAATTATTCTCATTAATTCTAATTAAAAAGATTCTATATAATTGTAACATCATTCACATGTTTTTCACAGAAATGTCACGTGTTGACGGCGTGAGAATAGTCGTCATATTTTTATTCTTTTGAAATGAGATGCACAAGTTTCTCTAATGTGATCATCTTTCAGTTCATATTTCTTCAACTGGTTATTTTATTAAAAATAAATTTAAATAGTAAGTAAGAATAAATTTCTATTATTAATTTTATATTATATCAAAAAATATTTAATTATATTTAGTATTAAAATAATAAAATAAAATAATAACGCAAAATAATTTGAACTAGTATCAATATTTTTATATATGAAAATAAATTTGAAATTGTTATCTTATGATAGCGTTAAAAATATAAAAAAATCTTTCTCCATATGAGATCGATTGGTAGTACTGTTCACGACGTGAAACAAGTGTATTTTTTTCGTCGTATATTATATGACAAAAATAGTGTTCTAAATATTTGATATTTCTTTGTAGACAAAATTTAATAATGATAAAGTTCACCCGACCGCGATTAATAACATTTGATGTTACTGATACGTTACTGATGACAAATTTGGAGAAACATTATGCCGAAATTGGTTCTCAACACGGCCTGTCAATTGATCCACATAAATTGGCGCGAAGCTTCAAAAACAACTTTCGTAAACTTAGTCTAGAACATCCTGTTTATGGTAAACACACAGGCATTGGATGGAAAAATTGGTGGAGACAAATAGTTCATAATATTTTCAAAGAGCAACACAATTACATTTCGGATGCTACTTTGGATAAGGTGATAAAAATTTTCACGATGTTGAAAATTTAGAATCTATAATGAAATGAATAAAATAAAATCTGATATTTTTATTTAACAAAGAATTATTTTTATATTTTTATATAAAACCTTTAGTTATATCAATATATGATCAATGGTATTTATGAAATGATTTAGAAATAAAATTATTATTTTTAGAGATAAATTAAACTTAACAATTGTTTTAATTTAATTTTTAAAGTGAGTATAAATTATCTATATTTTATCATTACATATTTTTTCTTTTATACCAATTTTATATTTACGATAATTGAAATTTTTATTTTTATCAATTTAATTTTTGAATTTTTATGTTAATATAAAAAAGATACAAAGATTATAAAATACAGGAAGTATTATTAGAAAAAGAAAAATAATTACCGAAAAAAATCTAACCTAAACTCATACCTACTGTCGATGACCTTTTTTATCATTATGACCCGTAGGTTGCTAACAGTTTGATAAAGTGCTATGGTACGAGCTTATGTTGGCATAAATATCCTGGCACAATCGAATTACTGGAATATCTACGAGAAAAGGACTTGATTTTGGGTGTAATATCAAATTTCGATGAGAGATTGGAAGCGGTACTTAAAGACACGAGAATACGTTTTTATTTTTCTTTCGTTTTAACATCTTATGATTTCGGTATTGAGAAACCAGATACTTTAATATTTAATGAAGCTCTTAGATTAACAAAAGAACGACATAATATTAACATAATTCCCCAACAAGCGATACATATTGGTGATTCTATTAGTAACGATTATATCGGAGCGAAAAATGCTAACTGGAATGCTATTCTTGTTCAACATAATAATGATGTTATAGATGAAAAAAAAGTCCCTACGAAGGATGTATTTAGAAATCTTCGAGATTTGAAAGTACATCTTTCCACACTTTTAGATAAAGATATGTAATGTACATAATATAGTCAAATAAAAATTGAAAATATAGTATTTTATAAATCATAAGATTCATATTTTAACAAAAAATAAATTTATAGGTAAGATTATAACAAAAAAAAAACAGAAGATTATAAATATTTCCAATATGTTTATTTAACAATGAAATTAAGTACCGATTATATAATACTCTATATTATATTTTATTAAAATTAATAAAATTATAAATATATTTTATTAAATTAAAATTAAAAGATTTAATATTGTTATATATATAAATAATAAGATAAACGGAAAAATATATCATAATTTTATAATGTATCCTTTACGCAATATATATTTAAATTACAATAAAAATGTAAGGATATAATAACAATTTTTGACAAATTTTTGACAAATATATCTACAATAAGCAATAACTAATACTATATATATATTTTTATAAATATTAATAATAATTTATATATTTGTTGATATGAAATGACATAAAATAATGAATTTTTAATGTGATATTATTACTATTTCATAATAAACATAAAATAATTTTAAAAATATATTTTAAAATTATTTATATTTTTATATAATGCTCTCTATATTTTATTCATTTTTGTATTTTATTTATTTTAACATATTTTATTTAAAAACTAGATAAAAACAAAATGAAGTGAGAATATTTAAAGTATTTTATTGTATTGTTGATAATGATAGGAAGAAGTCATCGTTTTCTAATCTTTTTACTTCCGTTCTAGCAAGATATTACTGATCATGAATTCTACTAAAATAATATAATTCTAAAATAATTTCAGTTCTCAATTCACGAAAATAAAAATCCATTAAACAATGCTTAATTTTAGATTTTAAATTATTTCAAGATTTTTTTTATTGTATTATTTATTTACTGTGTTCATAAACATATCAAGAAAATGTTTTTCAAATTTTTAAAGTATTTTTTTCTTTTAAAATTAAAATTTTAAAAAACATAAATATGTACATTCATACATATTATTGCTAGTAATGAAATATAAAATGTATAAACAATCTCATCGTTACATTTCTTTTAGCCTACACTTCCTACAGCATGTTACCACTACTAAGTATTCGGCATATACAATTCCCTCCTCATGTCTACGACAACGGTACGATACGATATAACTCTCGTTCAGTATCTCGCTAAACTCTTGCAGAGAAAGAAGTTTTCTTATGATTTACCAATCTTCTATCAGTTGAAGAGGTTAGAATGAAAATTTATTGTTCATTTTAAAAATTCGTGATACTTGTGTGAATTTTTTTATTGAAAAAGAAGTGAATTCACGGTCAATTTGTGTTTCATATAATTTTGTGAATATTAATTAATATAATATTATATTAATTAATTCAAATCTTTATTTTAATAAGAAATAAAAAATTATTTGTTTGGTTACATACTTCTTTAAACTGACATTGTTTATTTTCTAAATTATAACTTATAAATATTTATTGAAATTGCGATTTGTGATTTATGTACCAAAATATATAAAAAGAAATATGCATATAATTATTATTCTTATTCTTCAAAATTTTGAAAATTTTAGATAAAAAAGAATAGATTTTAAGAAAGAAACAATATTAAATGCAAAATAATTTATTAAATAATAGAATATAATATAAAATTAATAAAATAGAATATATATATAAATTAATATTTAATTATTTTATTTGAAATGTTACTAATTCAATTGCAGAATTTTAATTTAAATTAAAAATTATTTTATAAGATTAATGAAAAATATATATAGAAACATAAACTTTACAATAACATTTTATATAGTAATATATTTTATGTACATATATGATTTTATTTTAAATTATAAATTGTGATTTTTATATTTAAATTATAATTTTGATAATTTTTCATTGTGAAATAATTTATAAATTTGAAAACACGATTATGTTCAATTTTTCTATTTTTCTATGTAATTATACTAATATTTTCATTTTAATTTTTTGTAAAAATTAAATGTATATATTTTCTTATATTAAATTTAGTAAATTTAGTATAGAAAATCAAAAGATTAATTAATATTGAAATTAACAAATATTAGGTAGGAAGGCGAGGAAAACGGAAGATTGCGGAATGCAATCGCGACAGTGAAAAGTAAAAATTATTGTTGAAACTTTCCTTGTAAATGAACTCAGTCGAAAATTAGTGTATATTTTGACCTTTAAAAAATTCAAGAAAAGATTTCAGAGTTTTCATTTAAAATTATTAAAAAAATTATAAAAAAAACTCATCTAAAGAAGTTCAAATATGAATAGAGGAAGGCACAAGAAAATATTAATTTTACTTGCAATCTGCTTGATAGCAGTATTTGCGGAACCTGATCCTTTAGATGAACTTTTTTATAGTCGATTTTCAAAAAATCGTGATGAAGACAAATGCTATGATGACAATGGAAGAGCACAGGTTCGTAATTTTATTTATTATATTTACATAAATATAAGTATTAAAATAATTTATTTTTTTTATTAATAAATTATTAATTTATTTTTTCTTTTTTTATAATATTTATATAATTAAAATAATATTTTTTTATTTAATTTCGATTTATAAAAATAATAATATTTAGTATATCTAAATTACATTATATTTAATTATTACATAATTATTTTTTATTAATTTAATAATAATTTTTTAATTTATTTTTTACTTTTTTCAAAAGAATATACATTATCTTTCACAGTTATATTATTTTATATTTATATTATTTCATAAAAATATAATAAGCATGAACAGATTTAGTTATTTTGTTTTTTAATCATTAAAATTTTAATTTTTTTTTTGAAGATGTTATTACATTAGGTTATCATTTTAAAGATTCGAAATTACATCAATTTTCGATAACTATAAATAAATATAACTAAATAATCGCTCTGAATATTAAAGGATTTAATAAAATTCTAATTTTTATTTTTCTAATTTTACTTTTTTAATTCTTTTTTTTTTATTTTTTTAATTTTAATTTTAATTTTAATTTCAATTTTAATTTTTTAAAAAATCGAAATTTAAGTAAATTTTTTTTGTTCAGATATTACAATTTTGTAGGAAATATGTTATATATATCCGGGACGAAAATAATCTGATAAATATTAGTATCTTGGTCGATCCTATAACATTTTTGTCTACCATTTTACTAGCATTTAATATAAATATTATGTTTAATTTAAAATATTCAAATTTTAATTTAAAAAAAAAGAAAAAAAATGAAAAAAATATATATAGTGAAAAAAAGTATTAATTATTGATATAATTTTTGAACATTGCGAAAAAAAATATTTTAAATTTTGTAATAAAAATTTATAATTCTATTAAATATTATTTTGAACACGTGTTGTAGAGGTGTATACCACCTTTTGAAAATGCAGCATTTAATGTTCTTATGGAAGCAACAAATACATGTGGCCAAGATCGACAAACAGAATTTTGTAAACAAACTGGTGTCCAAAGAAAGTCCTGTGAAATTTGCCGATACGGAGATCATTTAGCTTCGTTTCTTACCGATTATGACAATAATGACAATGCAACTTGGTGGCAATCAGAAACAATGTATGAAGGAATTCAATATCCGAATCAAGTTAATCTCACATTACCATTGGGTATGATATAAAAATGTTGCATATTTTATATTAAATGTTACAATTTTATATGTATTTTTACATTTATACAATGTATAAAATATATTTTATATTTTGTTTGAATTTAAATATGGCAATATTCATATTAATTGAGATAATTTTTCGTGGAATTGAAATAGATAATATTTATGAAACTTATATTATAAATAGAAAAATAGAATTCATTTATCAGTTCATTTCACAGTATAAATTTAATATATTTTCAATATTTTTCGCTTTCTTCTTCTTTATTTTTATTCTTTCATTTTATATTGTTATCTATCAGGATGCGTGTACGATGAGATAATTCTCGATGATAACTATAAATACGGAACTACAAACTGATGGAAAAATTATACAAAATTATTTACAAAAATATCATATATTTTAGGAAAATAATATTTTTATTCAAATAAATCGTGTAATAAAATCATATATAATAATATATTTATTATTTGACATAAAATAATAAAATAATTATTTATCTTTATCGAAGAATTAATGAATATAAAAAATATTATAAAATTTTATTTTATTATTATTATTATAATAAAAGTATTCTTTTTATACAGATAAAATTAATAATTGTGATTCATAAAATAATTTTATCCTATATACATAACGAAGCTAATTCTAACATCATTCCGAGAATTCAGATAATAGTAAAAGATTCTTAAAAATGAGAAGAACATAGAATCTTTGCCTGTGTACCATATGTTCATTTAGAAAGAAAGCCACTTGCATCCCGCTAGCTATAGTGAAGAATTACAATGGCGTAGAATCTTTATTTTTTAATAATTTCAAATCATAATTTATAATAAATAACTTTTTTTAAATATTTTTTATATCTATTTATATCATAAAAAATTTTAATTTATTTTATCTCTAAAAAATTAAATATTTATTTATATTATATGTGTCAATTTTTATTAAATTGATAATTTATATTTTTTTTTATTATCCTTTTTTTTTACATATATACATATGCTTTTTAATAATTATTAATTATAGGCAAAACGTTCGATATAACATATGTTAGAGTGCTTTTTGAGTCTCCGCGTCCAGAAAGTTGGGGTATCTATAAGAGAAAAAATGAAAATTCGCCATGGGAACCTTATCAATTTTATTCTGCGAGTTGTAGAGATATGTATGATTTACCGGATTCAAAGGAAACAGTACGAGGTGATGATACCAGAGTATTATGTACTTCTATCTATTCTGATATATCACCTTTGACGAAAGGTGCTGTCGCGTATTCTACTTTAGAAGGACGACCTTCGGCATATAATTTTGAATCTAATACAGCATTACAGGTACAATTTTTATTTTATCAATTCATTTTTCATTTCATTTTTCATTTCATTTTTTTATTTCATCAATAACAATTTTTTTTTTATAAAAATTATTATTGAGTGTAGAAAACAAATTACAAATATCATAGTAAAAATTGGAATAAAAACTGTAATATGAAATTAAAATAATAAAATTATTTATAATAATATATATATTATAATAAAAAAAATAATATATAATAAAAAAAATTTATAATAATATAATGTTGATCTTATTTTAAAAGGAATGGGTGCAAGCGACAGATTTAAGAATCACATTAGATAAAATGAACACTTTCGGTGACGAAGTTTTTGGCGATGATCAAGTATTAAAATCCTACTACTATGCAATCGCTGACGTTGCTGTTGGAGCACGTTGTGCTTGCAATGGTCACGCTGGAGAATGTGTAAACAGTACTAGTGTAGATGGAAAAACTCGTAGAGTATGTAGGTAAGATAATTTATAAATAATTATTTTTCTATATACAATAACTAGTTAAAATGATTAAATATTAATAATATATAGAACATAAGATATGTAACTGGAATGATAATAAATATATAATTGGAATAATTAATTGTAATTTTATATAAATATATAATATATTATTATAAATATAATATATTATTATATTATTATATTATTTTAAAATTATATATAAAATTATTTTACATATTTTATATTTTGTGTTATTTATGAAATTTTATGAAAACGCAATTAAAGCAATTTCATATTAATTTTTTTATATTACAAATTTAATTCATAAATTTCAAATAGATGATTTAATCTTTTATAGATGTGAACATAATACTGCGGGTCCAGATTGCAATGAATGTATGCCCTTTTTCAATGATGCACCTTGGGGACGTGCCACTACTAAAGATGCGCACGAATGCAAACGTAAGTATAATATTAAATTTGGAATAACATTTGAAATAATAAAAACAAAATATATGTTTACAACTGTATATTTATATACACATATCGTAAATATAAATGAAAAGAGAATATCATTGAAGAATTATTATTATTTCATTTAAGTCTTTATTTTAAGTCTTAATTTTTTCAACGATCATTTTTCATTTTCTATTCGATAATAAAAACATTTTTATCATTATAAATCATATTTTTGATTAATTATTATTATTATTATTGTATTATTATTAAATGTATATTCAGCTTTAAATCTGCTATGAGCAACATAATTAATAATATTATTATTCAGTTTTATTAGATGCATTATCAATTTTCTTGTAATATTTAAAAAAATAATAAAAATGTTTATATAAAATAGATTTATATATATATATATGCTATTATTCTTCTATTAAAAAATATTTTTTAACTAAAAATAAAAAATATTGAAAAAGTTAATTTATTGAAAAAAGTTAACAATCTATAAAATTAAATCGTTTTTCCATTTTCACATTATTTCCTGTATCAATTTTATATTTTTTGTCATTTATAAAAGTTTATTATATATAAAAGAGGAAGATTTCTTCAATTGTGAATATCACCTTTCTGAGCAACTGAAGAGAGTTTATATTTACGATCACGTTGATATTACCTTTTACGTTCATTGCTTGTTCTAAAGTGGGGACTGTTAGCAAGAATACATAATACAACTTTTCTGTAGACCACAAACTCAGTACTCAAAATATCGCGATATAAGCAGATTTTTATTATATCACATTGAATCATGTAATTACATGATTTTTTTTAAAAAAGAGAACAAAATAATTTTGATTTTATTCATTTATTTATAATTATATTATTTAGTATAATAAAATATGTTTATCATTAAATAAAAAAATCTGTGTTTATATATTTTTAAACTTATAACTTTTTTATTATTATGATTATTTTAATCAAATTAAAAGACTTTTATATATTTTACATATTTTATGAATAATTAATCAAAATATAAGATACATATAAGATATATTTTCTAAATATATTAAAATATATATATAATATATATAATATATTTTAAATATATTATTAGATATATTTTTAAAATATATTTCAAATGATGAAGAAAGATGAAGAATAACGAAGAATAATATTTTTCAAAAATTCCTCTTTTTTTGTTTATAAATTGTATAATTGAATTTTCATTTAAAATGAAATTAATTACATATTTAATATTTGTTAATGTGATGACTATTACTTTCATCATATTGGGATGGAATGTCCTGATACTCAGAATCTAGTATAATGTATCAAAATCAAAAAAATATTATTTTAATATTATATTAATAACAATTTTTTATGAAAAATTATAATTTATAATATTATAAAATTTTGATATATATTTCAAAATTATACAATATTATATAAGAAAAATATAAATTTTACGTTGATTATGATTGTAATCTTATTTTTCAGCTTGTAATTGCAATGGTTATTCAGAAAGATGCTTTTTTGATAAAGAACTATATAAGGTCACTGGTCATGGTGGACATTGTTTGGATTGTCGAGCTAATCGTGATGGTGCGAATTGCGAACGTTGTCGGGAGAACTTCTATCAGCGTCCTGAAGATAATTATTGTGTTGCTTGTAATTGCAATGAAATTGGTAAATTGATATATTTTTTCCTATTTTTATTTATTTTATTTTAAAATATATTTGTTAATTATTTTTAATTTAATTAATTTGTAATTTATTAATTATAAATATATTATATAAATATATAATATATAATTATATAATTATAAATAGTAAGAAATATTATAATTTTTTATTTATATTAAAAATACAAAACAAATAAAAATACAATACAAAATAAATAAAAATACAATACAAAATAAATATTTGATATTTATATATATATATATATATATATATATATATTTGTATAGAATATTATATATTTATATAGAATATTTATATATATTATATATATTTATATAGAATATATATTGAAATAAATATTTGATATTGTTATAGGTTCAAGAAGTTTACAATGTAACAGCGAAGGAAAATGTCAATGTAAACCTGGTGTAACAGGTGATAAATGCGACCATTGTGCAGCGAATTATTATAACTTTGGTTCATATGGTTGCAGTTCTTGTGAATGTAATACAGCCGGTTCTCTTACAAATACACCGAACTGTGATCCTATCAGTGGTGTTTGCACATGTAAAGAAAATGTTGAAGGAAAAAGATGTCGAGTGTTAGTATACTTATATCATTAATATTTTTTATGATACTATATTATAAAAATAAATAACTGAGTAGGATTATATGTTTACTAATATTGTTTCTAATAATAAATAGATGTAAACCAGGATTTTTCAATCTTGCAATGGATAATAAATTTGGTTGTACACCATGCTTCTGTTATGGTCATTCTTCAATTTGCAAACCAGCAAGTGGTTATTCTAAAGTTGTAATCGAAAGTATGTTTGTGAGAGGAACTGAACGATGGAAAGCTACTGTGGCTGGTAATCCAATAAGACTTCAATATGATCCTCTTACTCAAACAATATCTGCTACAGCATTAGATCGAGACAATGTTTATTTTGTTGCACCTGGTAAATATAAATAAAATTCTTATATCATTTTTATATCATTCTAAAAATTCTAAAAATTTTTCTAAAAATCTTATATTATTCTTATAATAAATATGCACAATAAAACATTTTATTGTCTTAATAAAGATTTATATACATATATTTACTAACCAAAAATGTTATTGCATTACACAGATAGATTTCTTGGTGATCAACGAGCCTCTTACAATCAAGATTTGTCATTTACTTTGAGAATTGGAGAGGCTGGTCCTGCACCTACTGTTCGTGATGTTATATTTGAAGGAGGCAATGGAGAACAAATTACACAACCAATTTTTGGACAAAACAATCATTTACCTTCAGTGACAGTAACTAAAAATTTAATCTAATATAATTAAATGGTGATCCAATCATATTTATAGCTTATTAATTGATAAAAAATGATTTCAGCCACATGAATACCATTTTAAATTGCACGAACATCCTAATTATGGTTGGGAACCTCGTCTTTCTTCTCGAGCTTTTATGTCTATTTTGTCAAACTTAACAGCTATTAAAATTCGTGGCACCTACACACATCAAGGTATTTTAATTATTTTGAAAGTGAAATATTATTTCTATCATATAGTTTTCTTTCTATAGGTCGAGGATTCTTAGATGATGTTAAACTGGAGACAGCACTCCGAGGTGCTGCAGGCGAAACTGCTGATTGGGTGGAACATTGTGATTGTCCTCATGGTTATGTGGGCCAATTTTGTGAATCTTGTGCTCCTGGATTTCATCATGATCCACCAAATGGTGGTCCTTTTGCTCTTTGTATTCCTTGTAATTGCAATAATCATGCAGATATTTGCGAAGCTGAAACTGGTATCTGTTTTAAGTAAATTTGAAATAAAAATTGATCCATAATTTATTTTAATATTTGAATATTTATATTTTTTGATTTATTTTAGGACAATGCATTTGTGAACATAATACAGCCGGTAGTAATTGTGAATTATGTAAACGAGGATATTATGGCCATCCGTTAAAGGGTACACCCGATGATTGTAAACCATGTCCGTGTCCCGACAATGGACCTTGTATATTACTTGGCAATAATCCGGATCCGATTTGTTCTGAATGTCCATTGGGTAGAACAGGTAAAACTTTAAATACTTTAAATAATTTTTTACTTTTTATTTTTTACTTTTTACTTTTTATAAAAAATTATTTATGTTATCTTTTGTTTTAGGACCTAGATGTGAAACATGTTCGGATGGATACTTTGGAAATCCTGAAAAAGATATAGCTTGCAGACCTTGCGATTGCAACAACAATATCGATTTAAATGCTGTAAGAAATTGTAATCATAAAACTGGTGAATGTTTGAAATGTGTAAATAATACGGCTGGTTTTCATTGTGAAGAATGTCTTCCAGGCATGTAAAATATAATTTTGCTTTTTTAGTATATTTTTTTAATATTTTAAGTAATTATATTTATTATATTCAACAGGATATTATGGAGATGCATTATCTGATCGTAAAGAAGATGGATGTAAGCTATGCCAATGTTATCCACCAGGTACAATTGAACTTAATGATGGTAGAGTAGCACCTTGTGAACAATTAACAGGTCATTGTACTTGCAAATCTCATGTGATTGGTCGAAATTGTGATAAATGTGAAGAAGGATATTATCATATATTAAGTGGAGAGGTATTTTAAATTGCTGAAACAATCGTTTTACAATATAAGACGAATATTAGCTTGTCTTAAATTAAATAATTATATACATACATTTTAGGGATGTACGCCTTGCAATTGTGATGCTGAAGGATCTTATAATCGTACTTGTAATCCTGTTACTGGTCAATGTGAATGTAGACCTGGAATTACTGGACAACATTGTGATGCATGCGTTCCTTATCAATATGGATTTAGTAGAGAAGGTTGCAAACCTTGTGATTGTGATAGTATTGGTTCTCAAGATTTACAATGTGATGTCAATGGACAATGTCCAGTAGGTTTAAAAATGTAGTGTTTGTACTATATGATAAAAAGTTTAATTTATTTATTAATAAAATAATTATTCCTATATTATAGTGTTTACCAAATGTAGAAGGAAGACGCTGTGATCGTTGTAAAGAAAATAAACACAACAGACAAAATGGATGTGTCGATTGTCCTGATTGTTACAATCTTGTTCAAGCTGCTGTTAATAATCATAGAATACGTTTAACTGAACTAGAAAATACACTTAAAAAAATTAACAGTAGTCCAACAGTTATAAAAGATTCAGATTTTGAAAAAGAATTAAAAAATGTTCAGGATAAAATAAAGAATCTCTTACAAATTGCAAAACAAGGATCAGGTAGTAAGTATAATTTATATGATTCTTTTATGTTTCTCGAGTTATTTTCAATTGAATTCGATTTTTTTATTAATAATTTTTAAGTGAAGAAGAAAATAAAAATAAATTGTTATTAAGTATATAAAATTATTATATAATTTTAAAGTTTTTCTTCAATCATTATAAGTTTTTTATTAATTAAAATAAAAAACAAGATTAAAACGTAAAAAATGTATTAGAATTAATAATATTACTTGGATGAGATTATGCGAAGAAAATGTTTTAGGTGAAAATAAAACTTTGGTGGAACAACTTGATGAATTGCGCGATCAATTAAATGAAATTAGTGAAATCTCTCATACTGTAAATTTAACTGCTTCTGATGCATATAAAACTACTTTAGAAGGTTTAATGAATATTGATGAAGCAGAAAAAGTGCTTGATAAAATACATGCTCAATTAACTGTAAGAAAAATAATATAATTTTATATAAAATTTATAAAAATTAATATATAAATCAAATTTTTATCATTAAAATATTAGGAAACAGAAGATTATTTAGCTACAGATGGAGCAACTGCATTAACAAAAGCGAAATTACGCGCAGAACAAGTTGGTCAAGGAAATAAACAAATGACTTCAATCGCACAAGAAGCGCGTGTATTAGCAGATTTGTGAGTAATTTAGTTTTATAAATTTTAAATATTTCTTTAAAATATATCTATATATTATTTTTTATTTATAGAAATGTTAATGAAGCGAAAAAGATACATGCACTGGCAGAACGAGCTCGAAATACAACAATAGAAGCTTATACTCTTGCAAAGAAAGCTATAGGAAAATATACTAATATAACGTATGTATTTATTCATTATTTTATATTAAAATAAAGTAATAATATAATTATTATTACATATTATGTATGATGTTTATATTGGTAGTTTTCAAAATTATTTTAACTTCGTAATTTTATTTTAACTATCGTAATATTTTAAAAATTGATTATGTACTTAGTGATGATATTAGAGGATTGGAAAATAAGTTAGAATTATTAGAGCATCGTATGAATGAAGTGAAAAATCTTACCAACATAGCAGCCACTAAATCATCCACTGTTTCACAAGAAGCAATAGATTTATTGATTCTCGATTTAGCACTTCCACCTGTTGACATCGAGCAATTGAGAAATCAAATTGAAGATGTGAATAATGAAGTAAATATAACAAATATTGTTATTGATAATAATTTATGATAATTTAATTGATAATAAAATATTATAGGGATTGCGATTGAAAGAACAAGCACAATTATTATTAGATCAAAATGAAAATCTTATAAATGAAATGGCACAAAAAATAATAAAAAGCGAAGAGTTAATAGAACGAGCGCAGGATCAACAAGCAGCTACGGCCGAACTTTTGGCTGAATTAGATGGTGCAAATGAAAAAGCAGATGATGCTGTAAAACGAGGAGATCAAACATTGAAAGAAGCTCAGGAAACATTAAAGAAATTAGGCGGTATATCTTATATTTTTATATTTTTATATTTTTAAAATTATTTTTATTGATAAAAATGATAATTTCAAAAAAAAAAAAGGGAAAATTGTATCTATTAATTATGATATTTCTTTTAGAATTTCATGCTGAAGTAGAGCGTGAACGTATTAAAGCTCAAAATGCTTTAAAAGACACTAAAAATATTGAAGAATTAATCATAAATGCTACAAATCAAGCTTTACAAGCTGAAAAAAAATTAAATGGTTCTGAAAATAATGCTGAATATGCACGTAAAATAGCACAAGATTCTCAAGTTAGTATAATTAATGTTATACATGTATAACATTATATAATATAATATATATTATATAATATAGTATATTTTCTATATATTAAATACAAAATATTTTTACATCAGAGATATGCAGAAGAAGCTAGTGCAAAAGCAAATGACATTAGAACTGAAGCGAATAAAATTAAAATAGAAGCAGTTCGCGTAGGAAATGAAGCTGAAAAATTACATCAGAGGGTAGATAGTACAGATTCTATGATGAAACAACATGAAAATCAAAGTAATCAAGATACAAATATTACAACTGAAGTAAGGCAGTTATATATAATATTTAATGTGATAATTATATAATAAAAATTATGTATATTATTTAATTTTTTTAGGCAAATCATAAAGTTGGTTTAGCTAAGATTAATGTAACATTAGCATCACAGCAAGTCGATAAAGCTCTAACTGAAGTAACTGAAATAATAAAAGAATTAGAAAATCTACCGGAAATTGGTATATAATTTTTTTATTATAATTTTATAATTTATTTTATTTTAAATTAAATTAAATATATATAAATTTAATTTTTTGTTTTTAGATAATGCTGATTTAAATAGATTAGAAGAACGCTTAGCTGCAGCTGAAAAGGAAATTGCAGCTGCAAATCTAGATCAAAGAATTCGTACATTAACTGATGCAAAAAATTTACAAACACAATGGGTAAAGAATTATGAAGATGAAGTCAGTAGATTAAGAATGGAAGTTGAAAACATTGATGAAATAAGAAAAGTTTTGCCTGTTGATTGTCAAAAACGTTTACGACTTGAACCATGAAAAATGTTTTTAAACTTGTACAATATTTAAAAGTAAAACTGTTCATAATGCTATAGTGCCTTACATGCATTGAAGAAAGAAATAAGATTTAAAAGACATTAAAAAAACATAAACATATATTTAAAATAATAACTGCAAAATTTATCATATATCTTATTAAAATTAAGATTCGTACTATATATTACAACTTTCTTCAAGAATTGTAAAGTATATTTAAATCATAAATTTATGACAAAACTAAATAAGTTATAATTAGTGTTAAATTATATAACATTAGTGTTAAATAGGCAGATATTACTTGAATATTTAGTTTTAAAACATTTTATTTAACATATCGTTTATAGTGTGATTTTATATTTTTTCTTTTTTCTTTTTTTAAATATTATGCACTTTTATATACAAACAACTGATATAATGACCATCATACCAAAGATTTTATCATAGACACATTTTTCGTTATTATAATTAGGCCATTTGCATTATTCAATATATTGATTTTTATAATACAGTTTATTTATACGTATGTATAAACATGTATATAGTATCTATATACAATCATTTACAAAATGTTCTTTTAAGTTTTAAGAAAGTGTCAAAAGTTCCTTAGAAGGATAATTTTTTAATATACAAAATCGAATAATAAATAAATTAGTATATGTTGTATGGTTTGCTTATAAATTATTAAAAATCTGTATGAAAATATTTTCAGAATTAGAAAGAAAATAAAAATCTAAATATATATTATAATATATATATTACACATTATTTTTAAGTATGATATAACATTTTTATACAAATTTTTTATACGTATATAATATGAATAAACAATAAATAAATATCAGAGAATATATGATGTAATATATTAGCATGTTATATTTCAAAAATATATAAAATAAACTAAATATTTTAGATCAAAGTATACAATATTTTATCTGGAAATAGTTTTTCAGGGCAACACAGAGAATATTTATTTACTGACATAGGATGTTATATTTGATCTTATTTGCAAATGTGAGATCAAATTGTTAATACATTTTTTATGATTATAATATTCAATTACGTTTATATTTATATTCATCAAAAATAAAAAATCACATTCTCATTTTTTTTAAACAATTTATTTTGAGTGATAATATTGATGATTGATATTAAAAAATTTGATTTATATTAAAAAAATGTTTATTTCTTTTTTAAAATATCGAAAGATATTGAAATTAATACAATTTTTTAAAAGAAAAAATATTTAAATATTTCAATTTAATTAATTGCATGCATTTAGGGAAGGAAGTTTTATAAAGATCCTGTCAAAAATAATAACTATAAATATTTATTATAATGGATCATAGATTATCGCTAACTTAATAATTTATTATTAAAACAGAAGTTAACACATTCATCTAAATGCTATGAAGAAGAACCAATAAATTCTTAGGGAAACTAAAAAATTAAACATTTCACTTAATTATAAATAAAATTATTAGAAACACCAATATAGCGGTCAACACTCCAATGGCTACCCATTGTCTCCGATCTAAAACAAACGGAAAGTAACATCACATGCGTCACTTATGAAAAAAGTAGTCAGAATCAAGAGATTTTATCGTCATTCATTGAATGACGTTAAAATTAAATGAATAACATATTGTATAGTATACTATATAAAAAAAATTAATACTTATATATTTGGCCCTTCTTCAAACAGTAAATATTGTACATTATTTTCAACATGCATTCATTAACAAGCAGTTTATAACAACATTATGCTTTTTATATTGATACTTTGCACTCTCAAATATTAAATAATAAAATAATAAATTTTTAATTATAAATTTGCTATTATTAAAAAATTAAAAAATAAAAAATGATTAAAAAATTAAAAAATAATGATATTGATTTTATTATTTTATTATCATTTATAAAATTTGATATAGTCTAATAAAAAGATTTTTGATTTTTTATGTATTTTAAAAAATGTTTTAATACATCCTCTATAAACTTTAATAATTAGAATGCAAAGAATCAATATTATAAAATAATTTAATAATTTAATTGATTTCTAAAGTTACATTTTGAGTTAAAATTATTCATACATAACAAGCAGTAATTGTAACATTTATTAAATTAGAAAAGCTTCAGATTGATAATTCTTATTAATTTTTTAAACATTACATAAACACAAATACAAATTCTTTGCATAAACATATAAAAGCAATAATTAGAGCAGAATGATACCTGTAAGACACATATTTATAAATTTTGAGTGAAAAAAATTATATTCCATGATTGAGAGATCTTATAATAAAATTTTAAGTATAAATTGTCTATTTATATGATTATTAAAAAAAATTAACATAATAATTGAAATAAAACATTGAAAGTTATTTTTGATAAAAATTTAATTATATTAAAAATATAATAATATATATATTTATTATTATCTCTCAAGCAAAGAAATCAATATGTAATGAATTATTATTGTTGTAATTATTATTTAAATAATTTTAATGGATTAGGAATTTGGTACTTTACAGCAACATATACAATATAAATAAAGTCTCCAATTTTATTTATCAATATGTCTTCACAATTGGTCATTTATGCAAAATAATAAAATATGTATAATTTTTCTTTTTAGCTTTTAAATACAAACTAAAATAAACAATTTCTGTTTTATGTATGAATTCACAACATTATATTATTAATACTTTTTTAACAATGAATAAATATTTCAGTTTTTAATTTTTAAGTTTTTCTAATGTTTCATTTTTTTTAAAATGAAGAGAGTTTTAAACTACCTTATAATACTTATGAACAATCTCATTCACATTGAGAAACAATCAATCAACAATCATCATACGTACAAATAATTATTTTCACATTTTGCTCTTCTTTCTCTTCAACAATTTTCTTTCAAACTTTTCAAACTTTATATTTTTGTTTACATTCATTACACACATAAAATGATTGGTATTTTACAATGTTATATGAATATTTCACACTAGCATGTCCTAAACTATTTTTCATCTATGACTCAATCAATATTAATATCATATATTAATATCACATATACATTGGAAGTAGAAGTATCAGAAGTTTTAGAATATACTAAGAAACAGTATGTATCTGTCTATAAATGTAACATTAAAATTTTTCCAGGCACAAATTATTTGTGCTTTTTCTTTTATTTTTATATTTACCTTAAAATATTTGACAAAATCTTAAAATTCTTCTAATAATCTAAAATTAATTGAATATATTGAGGTATTTTTATACAATTTATCTATAATTTTTTAATATATAATAATTTTTTTAATTTTTTGATTTTATTATTGAATTTCAAACTATTTTAGCTATTATACTATATAAATAATAATTACTTGAATTATATTAAATTACAGAAATTTTAAAGATAATTATTTTATGGAAACTGCAACTGGTCCATTTTAATACTACAGTTTTAGCATTTATTTAAATCTGAATATATATAACTTTCTCAAAATTTATAGATTTTCTAATTATTTTATATAGATTTTTAACAATTGTTTATATTAAAAAATTTTTTTCTTTATTCTCGTTTATTCTTATTAAATAAGAAACAAATTCATGAAATGTATTAAAACATATTGCATAAAAAACATATAAAGACATCCACAAGTCAAAATATAAAATTTAATTCTTAATTTTTGAATAATAAAATAAAAAAGAATGGCAAAAATTTTTAAATTAAAATAGTAATTATTATTAGATATATGTATTAATTTTTATTTTTATCTGATATTTATAATATGTCTTAATTTGTTAATTTGTTTTATTAAAACATTAAATATTAATTAATTTTTCTCAATTGAAATAAAAATAATAAATAATTTTTAAAATTAATATTTAATATATTTTATTTATGTAACTTTTTGCTTATAAATAAAAACAAAAAAATTATTTCATATAATGAAATCAATATCAATATTTCATTGTATTAATTATATGTATTAAAATATGTATTATAATATAAATGCATTATATATAATTTAAATATATATGCATTAAATGTAATTTAAAAGTTAAAAAAAAAAATAAATTTACAATTTATTTGATTGATTTTTTCCTTTAAAGATAATTTCAATTTAATGAGACTTCTACTCTCCAATAAATTATTCTTTCTAAATAATTACATGTCAATATAATCCTACATATTTAATAAAAAAAATCAAAAATTTAAAAATAAGTGCAGTAGTGCTAAGAATCAATTTAAATTAATTAAGAGAATATAGGAAATGACTTATTTTCATAGGTGATTACAATATGCAATGTTATTGTAAAGGCAAAATGAATTATTAAATTCATAACACAATTCCATAATTTTTCAGTAAATTTTGGAAATTATTAATTTTTAATAACATAACAATTAGATAATAATAATAAAGCTAACTTAACATTTTAAATAAATATTAATATTTATATTTAATATTTTAAATAAATTGAAGAAAATAATTGATTTGAAGAAAATGAAATTGAAATTATTAAATGAAAAAATATAATTATTAATTATATAATTAATAAATATTACTGAATAATTATGATAAAATTATAATAAAAATATTTAATCTCCAGAACATAAGAAACAGTTAGTTATTGTATTTGATAAAGACGATAGAGAAGAAGGTTTAGAGGCAAGATCAGAAACACTAGATGTTGCAGTAGTAGGAGCAGGAATGTAATTATTATAGTTACCATTACTCATATGAAGAACTTTGGCCATTTTTTTCATTGTTGCATCTAATTTAGAATCCGTTACTTCTAATTCATTACCAAATTCATCTAACATACTGAAATGATTGATATATAAAAATATGTTAATTTGGAAAGTCATTTTGTTAATAACAAAAAGAATAAATAAATATATTTAATAATAACTATTAAACTTACACTGCTTGTTCATCTAATTCAGTATTGATTTGTCTAGATACTGTTTTCAATGTTCCAATACTTTCACCTATCATATCTAATTGCTCATCTTGTTGTCTCATCATATCATTTTGTTGTTGTAAGGTATCTCCTAAAAATTGTCTATTTGGACTATCAATTTCATTTTCCAATTTGCTATATTTTGTTGTGCCATGATTGACAGGAACTCGAGCAGGACTATTATCTAAAAGTGGCTGCAAGACATAAGAAGATATAAATATATAAATTATTAGATTAAAAAAATAGCATATATAATGAATAAACATTTATTTATTGAAATAAATTAATAAAAATATCAAAATATTTAATTAAGGATTTGATAAATATATTTAAATTACAGAAAGTTATATGTTAAATCATAAAAAGTTTTATTTTATATACGATAGTAATGATATCAAATATGATTGATTTACCGCATAAACCATTTTTTTTTTTCTATAATTCTAATTGATAATTTTATTTGTATATTCAGAGATAAGGAACAAGTTTGATAATCACTATCAATATTATTGGCAATTTGACAGTTTTACATAGGTGTCGCATCATATACGATAGTAATTTACGAGCGAAATTTAAAAGTATAAAGTGCTATTTGTATAAAGTTAAACATCTTGTAATAAATTATATTATAAAATTTGAAAATAATAATAAATATTACAATTATAATTACATTATATAATTTATTACAATTTATTTGCAATATATTATAATCATAATATTATAATATTGTAAATATATTGTATATATAATTATATTGAAATATTTTAAATTATAATCGAAATTTTCATTGCATGTTTCTGAAAAATATAAATGATATACTAAATGACAAAAATTATAAAATTAAAAGAAAATATGTAAAATTATTTAATTTCTACAAACCTGCCTTGCTGTGTTATCACGATCCCGACCTCTACTTAAATTCATTTTATCCTTCATGGTCTGTAATAAATTAATAATAATTGATATATATATTTTCATAAAATTTATTTAACAGATATTTAATCGAATTTTTAATTGATATAAATATTAAATATTATACAACAAATATTACCTTAACTTCTTCTCGTGTTTGTTCGATAAAACTTCGTTGAACCGTTAATTCTTTATTATCTATTTTAAACTTTGTTGGATTTTTTTCTACAATACGTATATATACATATGCATACATATATATATATATAGTGCGTTAAGAAAAATATAGAACATAGAATATAGAATACAAAAATTTAAAATTTATAAAAAAGTTTCAATCAATTTTATACAAATATAGAATTTAGAATAAATGAATAATAATTACAATGTAATGTCAATTATCTAAATTTTTCTTATTCAATGACGGATTATTTGAATATAATGAATATATATTTAAATTATATTTGAAAATGTTTTAAAAAACATTTTAAAAAATGCATTTTGTAATAGTATACAAATTAATTTTTTATAATATTCTAAATATATATTTTCATATATATTATATTATTATATATATTTTAATATATTAATATATAAAAATATATATTTCATAATATTCTCTTATGAGATACATATTATTATATATAATAATTATTTGAAAATTATTGTTTTTTTGTAATTGAATTATAACATATTCATAAATTTAGTTTTTCCTAATCGATTATCCGAAAAGTCGCTTATGAAAAAATGATTTATTATTATCGGATAATCGATATTATATTATATTTCTAATAAATATGTATATTATATTCATTATTATTAAATTTCAATAAAAAAAATAATGTCACGGTTTATATATAATATATAATATATATTAAAGGATATAAATCGTATCTTCTAAATCATCAAGATCCCATTCGATTGAACGTAAAGCTTTCCGTAATTCAGTAGTAGTCCACTCTAATTCGTCGCGTGAGATTGGGATTCCCCCACTCACAGTAGGACTCGTGACAACATCCTGTAATTCCGTCCAGCGCCCGTATAAACCGCGATTTTTATTTAAGGCTTTACAAACTTCGCTATATAACAAAAAATAAATTTATTTATATTATAAATTATAAAACTAATTAATAATTAGATATTAAGTTTCTAATATCATTAGTAATAAATATTTTGTATTATAAAATATATTATATAAATATAAGCATTGACAAGTATTATATAATCTTAAAAATTATATTTTATTTAATTAAAAAATTTTTTTTTAATAATATTAAAGTATAATTATATATTTTATATATTATAAATTATATTTTGTGTATATTATGAATTTATATTATAAATTATATTAGAATATTAAAATTAATTCATAAAAATGTAAACGTTTTTTAATAATTATAATATAAAAAGTATAAAAAAATTATTCTAAAGAATTTCATAAATTTTATAAATTTCTTTTTATAATACATAAATATTAAAAGATAATAAAATCTAATTGCTTTTAATCTAATTACGAATAAAAATTCAATATTTTAATAAAAATAATATCAAAAATAACGTGTTGAACAAATTTAATAAATAAAATAAAATAATAAAATCAAAAATTAAAATTAGGTATTTATAATATACATATATATTAAGATAACATTCATAAAAAAATTTTTTTGAAAATTTCTTCAAGTAAAAGTTATTTTAAAATAGAATGTATAGTTTTCTTTGTAATAATTTATCCTGACTATTCATAAAGGGCTAATGTATATATACAGTATCAAAGAGACAACAAAAGTTTAGTAATTGTAGTAATTGTTGTATAAATTTGACAAAGCTGATATTAATTTATTATTGATAATTTATAAAATTAAAAAATATTGATTTAAAATTTATCATAAGATTATTTTTTACTTACTCCTTGACGACAAAGAACGGATTCTCTAGCGTCATTCCTTCTTTTAATTTAAAGAGGTGGCCTTTCTCGCCGCCTCACGGCACCCACAGAAATACGTATACACAATTTGTCGATCATCGGTAGAAATTCCAAACTTACAGAACTATCGATAGTCACAGGAACGATGACAATAATCAAATTGACACTTGCTCGCGCTCTACTGTTATGGTATACAATGTCGTGATGTATTGTGACGTCTGTTCTGAGTCTTCCTGCAGACGACTATTTATTCGATTTTTTTTAATGTTCGTGCGCAACACGCCTCTCTAAAAGCCACTGTAATATTGATTTCGTGTAGAAATATTTAAAGTGAAGTTCACAGTCACTTATGATAACAAAAATTAATTAATATCAAAATATGATAAAATATATATAATGATTATTAAAATTTAATGCTTGACCATATTATGTAGTAAATTTAATGTTTTTTATGGCTAACTTAAAAGCGTTTGATTTATGCAACAACACTTGTTCATCTATATTCATAGATTGAAACTTGCGCATCAAAAAAATTATTTCGCGCCAATTCTTTAAAAATATTATAATAAATTGTAAACATTAAATTTATTATTATATTTTAATTTAATTTCAATATAATTACATATATAATAATTATACACATAATTATAATTTATCATTTACAACTAAAAAATAATTATATATATTTATTTTTAATTAGCTATATAAAAAAAATTAATAAGTTTGGAAAATTGTACATATATATTTCTGATATAACTTTATAAAAAAAATGAAAAAATCATAAAATTTTCAATTGTAAAGTTCAATATATAATAAATTAAATTATATTATAATATAGATTATAGAAAGATATAATAAATTAAAGATTAATAATATTATTGAATAAAAATGTATGTATAAATTTTATTACATAAAATATTTATATGTCTTTTCAAATATTTTATGTGATTTCTGTTTTTATATAATCATGAATTACAATATGTAGTAATAACTGATATTTTATGGCAATCTTTTAAAACCAATAAGTGAAAGAAATTATTTAAAAATTTATGTGTGTGTAAAAAAAAAATATTGTGTTGATACTTCTTAGTATTTGAGAACATATCATAGAGGAAAACAGTGGCTGGCTTTAGAAGATAAAATTCGTAAGTAAAAAAAAATATATTGTATCTATATAAAATTTGATATCCATAACCTCTTTTCTTTTGATCTAAATGCATTTAATTAAACACTTTCAATTTTATAATCTATTTCACAAATATATTTTTCATAAAAAATTAATTTTGATATTGAAAATGATAAATGTTACACAATAATAAATTAAATATATTTATATATACTTAAATATTTGCAATAACAATTTATTTTTCTATGAATATTTTTACAGTTTATTAACATAAAATTATTAAAATATATGTGTTTTGTACATTTTTATTGACTTAAAATTTGCAATATATATATTCTGAAAGTGCTAAAAAATATGTTTACAAAGCTAATATCAATATGCAAATTGTATTTTTTAAGGATTATATTCTTACAAACATTCTATTAAACATAAATATATATATATATATATATATTACATATTTATTTCTTGTTAGAATTCTTTGTAATATAAGAAAAAATATATTTATAGAATGTAATTTAAATATTTTAAATAAATAAAATTTTTTATAATATTAGAAGCATCACATTTTTAGATATATTTTTAAGAATATAATTTTTTTTTTAATTTTTTTAGTAAGCTAATAAATATGCATTAAATGATTTAACAAGATTTAACATTTATAATTATATATGAATTCTTTTATATGTAATTCTTATATATTATATATAAATATTCTTGCAGGCATATTTTATATCTACAAAGAATATTTTTGAACATTATACATAGAGTAGATTTTATATATATATATATATACTTGAATTAAAATGATATAGTACCTTTTACAAAATAAATTTTGTTTATATTTTGAGATATAAACTATCAATTTTAATAAAAATGCATAATCAACATAGTCCTTCATATTCATCTTCTTCATCATTATTTACATTTTTTGAAAATGCTGCTTGTGTTTGTTCTTTTTCAATAGTATCTTCTGATGATGTTTTTGGAGCATCCTCAGATTCTTTAATACTCATGTTCTAGAATATGATATATTTATATATATTGAAGACTTTTATTATAACATATATATATATATATATATATATATATATGAATAAAAATAAATTAATAAATAAAAAAATTTATTCTTTACTTGAACTTCACTTGTAGTTTCTTCCATTAATTTTGATGCGTTAGGAGATGTATATGATTCTGCTGCATTAGCTCTTACTCCTGGAGGAGGTATTGCATATTCTTGTTGTGGCAAAGGTAAACCTCTAGCAAGTTTAGCATATTCAACATCCATGTGTTTAATAAAAGGGTTATTTAAGGCTGCTCTTGCAGCATCTGCATCTTCATTGTCATATGCTTGTAATAACATTTCTAATGTATTGATCTAAAAATAAATAGAAATAGATAAAAATAAATATAAAAATTTTAATCAAAAAAAACTTAAAATTTCTAAAAGATATGATTTGACCTCAGGTGCTTCACAATAATTTCCCCATTCTTTGAAAGCTTTTTCAGCAGCTACTTGATCACCTCGAGCTAATTGTACTAAGACTAATGCTACTGTTAATCTACCAACAGATGGTGTATGATCTGTCTGTTGATGCATTCCAATTTCTCTACGGATTGCATCTGCTGCTTCATCATACATTTGTAGTTTTACTAATAATCTTGCCACTTTGCTCATATATTCTGCTGCTTGACGTGGACTATCTTCACCCTTCATTAAAAAATATATTAATATAATTTTTAATTTTTATTATTAAAAATATTATTAAAAAATTATTAAAAATATTATTAAAAATAAATTATAAATATCTTACCATAACAATACTAGCAGCACGTTTAAATAAGTCTAGTGCCTCTTGTGGTTGAGTAGCTTCTATCATTTTTCCTCCTTTATCAAGTACAGTTGCACCTGATTCAGGTGACCCATGCATCAAGTATAAAGAGCAAGCACTGTGTGCTAATTTTGAAACTTCTGTAAGATTTCCCATTTCTTTGCAAATTAAAGTAGCTTGTTCAATACTCCTATAATTATATATATTGATTTATAATATATGATAAATAAAATTTTTTTTTATAAAATATATCATTAAAAATTTAAAAAACTTACTTTGCAGCATGAAACCATCTTTTGTGCAGTAATGTTAAAGAATAAATATTTTAAAATTATATAAAACAAATTCAAAATCATATTATGAGTCATATAAAATGATTATTTTAATCATCTTGTAAATTATTACCTGTATAATAAAAAATTTTATAAAAAAAAAATTATATAATATAAATGGAAATATAATTTAATGTTATCAATTTCTTGCAAGTAAACATATAAAGAATATATAAAAATCAATTTTGTTTTTTTTAAATAGAAAATATATTTTTTAATACATTAATCAATAATGATTATTTCTCATAAAAAACTATTAAACTATTTATTATTATTAACGAAAACCAAGATAAAGAAACATTTCTTTTCTTTCATACAATGAATTTGTTTTTTTTCATTGAAAATTATTTATATTATAAAGAATTAGATCAATATATTAAAAATTACATGATTCTACTAAAAAAAAGATGATTTCTATATGTCTATTTATTTATTTATAAAAAAAATGTTATATTTCCATTTATACAATCCAATTTTAATGTTTTTTTATATAATAAATAATTTAAAAATTATTAGATTTGTAATCATGTTATATAATTCATGGTGTATATTTAAATACAAGAAATAAAATTTTGTTTAAAAGAAAGGATACGATCTATTTTCTTTATAACAATCAGAAGCTTTCATTAAGCAATCTTTACATTGTTGATAAGATTTTGCTATTCTAAAGCAAGTTGCTAGAATAAATAACAGAAAACATGTTATTTATATAACATTATATCAGTTATCAGAATGTTTTATTTTACATATTACTTTAAGTTATATGTATTATATCTAATATATTTTACCTGCACTTGTATATTCGTCAGCCGCAACTTCGAAATCAGGTCTCCATTTTAATAGTGATGTTTTCAAGCTATAATATAGATTTATTTTATTTGAATATATGGATCGATAAAAATGAAATTATTTTTATACTATAAAAAATATATATTATCGATTTCATATAAAAAAATTGACGAAAACTAGATTAATTGTTGACATAATTTTATACGACTTGTCATCTTGCATTAACAATACCTTTTCTCAGCTTGTCGTATATGAAGATTTCCTTCTTCAATTTTTGACATTTTTTTCCGAATGGTGTCTTAATTTGATTTTCGTCAGATTTGATGATTGTCAGTAATGAAATAATTAATTTCAGAATTATTTTTGTATTGAATGACTGTTATTGAACCACCATACAGACAATAGATTTTTCGTTCTACACGATTTAAATGTGTTAGATTAGTTTATCAATGTATGTGTCATTTTACATTGTATGTGAATACTTTGAGGTCTCTAGTAGTCTTACCATTTTAGTATCACTTCCAACTTTATCGATATTACGTGTACTTAATTAACTGCATGTTATAAGATTATAAATAGCGAATGAATTGATTTGACAAATAACATAATTTTTTTAATAGATGCTTCAAAAATTTTTTCTATTTTTGTTATTTAGTCAGACTTTTGTTTGTTTAAATTCCACCGTTATAATTGAATAGTCAAAACTGTATATCAGATTATATTATTTTATGAGATCATTCTAAAGATTTGTAAATTTTAGAATATTTATATTTTTTATATTAAAAACTAAAACAGATTGTCTTAAAAAAAAAAATATGTAATTGACATTTTATTTTGTCTATAATCACAAGATTAGTTTCTAGTTTAATAAATATAGTTTCTAGTTTAATAAATATACATAAGAATAGTAAATACTAAGAAAAAATAAAGGATATGATCAGAATATGAATAGATCACCAATATTTTTCTCTCTATATTTCCCAATACCTTAATACTATATCTCTCTATATTTTTATTTTTTTATCTCTCTTTCATTATTTTCTTTTTTATTTGAACTGCAGAATACATTTAAAATAATTTTGATTAATTTTATTATTTTCTTTACATAAAATATTGATTAACAATCTTAAATCTTAATTTTATTTATGCATATTTATGAATTAATCTAAGAATATACTGTATTATATAATAGTATATTTACTATAAATATATAACACATATTTTTTAAAAATAAATTTATTTCTTTATGAATTTTTCTTTTATTATTCCTTTTTATATTATTATCCTTTTTCATATAAATAAGTTTAAATTATAATTTATTTATTGTTTTTCTTTCTTAAATGATATAAATATTTAATGAAAATATATTTTGTTCATAAATCAAACAAGAATCGAAAAAAGTTTTGACAATCAGCGCCATCTTGCGTTTGGATTATCGAAGCTCCAATTCATTACTAGCATAACAGAATATGCAAAGAAGTATACGAATTAGCGATGTTATAAAACAAGGAAAGTAACATCTTTTTAGATGCGGACTTTCTATCTGTGATGTCACATAAATGAATATACTTCCTTGTATCTTCTACTATACTAATAACAAATCGAAGCTTTGAAAATCCAAATGCGAGATGGCGCTGATCTTCAATTCTTTTTTTTTTTTTTATTTATTTTACAGAAATATTTCTAATACTTAAGAATGGTGCTGAGAATCAATTCTTATATTTATTTTTTATCCTTTTTTTTTTGTTTCATTTGCACTAATTTTAATATTTTTATGCTATGTTTATACTAATTGTTCTCTTAGTTTATATTTCTTGTTGATACATAACAATAAAATATGGTATGATACTTACATATACTTACATAACATATTTTCGTCATTTTTCTTTCAAAATTATAATAAATTTTAATTTTCAATATTAAAAATATAGATCTTATCTTTTGAAATTCTTATATAAAAACAATAATAGTTCTATATTAAATCTAATTTTAGATTTAAGATTGGTCATAATTATAATTCTTATATCAAAGACGAACTAATTATTTCTATATTTTTATTACAATTTTTTTTTTATCTCAATAATGTATTATCTTAATCTGAATTAATAATATGATATTAGAATGATAGAGGCATGCAAATTATATGATACAAAATGCATTGGATGATCTATTTTATATCTAATCTATGATTTAATATTTGAAATTTTATTTTTAATTTCTCTGCAGTAGATGGTGTTGTAAGTAAAAAATTTTGATGTTGTTCATGTGTTATATTATTTCAAAGCAACTAAAAATATTGTTAATATTAATGATTTAAATTTAATGCTATAGATGTTAATATAGATTTCATGTATTTGTGATTTATTGCTTTTTCTTCATGTGATATATATATTTATATTATATTTTATTTATTAATATATATGTGAACACATTGGCGGGAAATAAGAAGACATTGTATCGAAATTTGTTATCTTTATTTTAATATAACTTTTGTTAAATCAATTAATTTTAACGTTTTAACATTTGTAAAACCAAGTAAGTTAATTCATAGTTTTTTACTATTATTAATATTCTTTGTTCATATTACATCATAACCTTAGAATATATATGTACTTTTAATTAATAATTCGTTTTTTTTTATATTTTATGGTTGACATTAATGTGTTTCTACAGAATAAATAAATAAAAAACATCAGATGGCAGAAAGATTGGAAGATCTTAATTTGCCAAATGCAGTTGTAACAAGAATTATAAAAGAGGCATTACCAGAAGGAGTTACAATTGCTAAAGATGCTAGAACTGCAGTAGCAAAAGCATCATCAATTTTTATATTATATTTAACATCATCTGCAAATATAATTGCTAAAAAAGGAAATCGTAAAACAATAAGTGGTCAGGATGTTATTCAAGCAATGAATGATATAGAATTTGATGAATTTGTTGATCCACTTCAAGAATCATTAGAAAATTTTCGTAAAGCTCAAAAAGAAAAGAAAGATGCAACATCTAAAAAAAAACAACAGAAAAAGGATGAAGATGATATAATAGAAGAGGAAGATGGTGGAAGAGAAGTTATGGTTTTTTGATATGTATTAAGTTACATATTATATAAATTATAATATGTAAAAAAAAGATATATACACATATTTTACAGAATTATTATTAAAATCTAATAAATTTTGTCACATTCTATTTATTATTATAAAATAAACTAAATAAAATATATTAATATAAAAAATTTAAATGTTTTAAATATTTTAAATCTTCATTAAAGATTACATTAGTTTTCAAAAATTGTTTCTTTTTAAATCTTTTATTTGTAATTTTTATTTTAATAATGTTTACTCAAAGAGTATGTATATATTAATAAAATATAAATATTTCAATTATTAATATTTTTAAGATATACTATACTTGAAAAATGAATTTTTATAAAAACAATTTTTTTATAAACAATTTATAAAAGCTTACTTAATTTTTATCTTTTTTTTTTTTATTATTATTATTAACTCTCAATTGTTATAATGGATTAAAATTATAATTTTACTTATAAAACTATATTTACAGATATATTTACAGATATGCCAGTCCATTTTATATAAAAATTATTTGTAGTTAAATTAATAAATTTAAACCCTCATTTTATTTCTTTTTCTCTAAATATTTAATATCTTATTATTATTTATATATTGAATAATAATAAAAAAGTTAGATAATTTTTATCTATTTTAAATGTAATTTTTATATATAATCTCACTTCTATAAAATATCATTGTTATTGAAAAAATAATAGTAAAATTAAACAATTTTCACATATATATAAATAAAAATTGTGTTTTTTAAAATTTTTGTTCAATAATAATTATAATTATACAAAAAATCAAACATTAAATATTAATTAAATCAATTAATCAATGGAAAAGGTATATTAAAATAATCTCATTTGATAAATTCTATACATATTATGAAATATTTTTCTTGTAAATGGAAATATTTGAAGTATATAGATATGTACTATACATATTATAATTCTTAAATAATAAATTTAAATAATAAATTATTCGTATTATCATTAACGAAATAGAAATTCTGAAAGACAAATGATCTAAATAGAATTATTTACAAAAAACATTATTCATATTTTAAGGCTTTAAAATGTGAATTTTATGTTCTATCACACTTCTACACATTGGACAATCTGAAGAAATCATATTTGCACAACCTGAACAACAACAAAGGTGCCCACATGGTAGAAAAATTACTTCACACTGTAAGAAAAGTAAGAGATTCTCAAGAAATGTATGATTTTAATGAATATAAAGATCTTTTAAATAAAATGAAAATTTTTTTTACTTGTAAATCAAGGCAAATTACACATTCGGCAGTATTAATACTCTGAATAGTATTATATTCTTGATAATTGGAACTTGTACAAGCTTCTTCTGGTGGTGCAGAGGGTGTTATAGATTCGTTAAGTTTTAATTCTGCTAAATAATTTTCAACTGCAAGTCTTATAGCAATACGATCGTTTTCAGAGTGTATTCCAATCTAAAATATTAAATATATAATTAAAAAGTGTGATAATATATAATAAAAGTAAAAATTTTTAAATATTTTACATACAGTTTTCAATTGTTCATCACTAAAATTTGGAAGTAATGATGGTAAAGAAACTAGGAATGGCAAACAATGCAATGCACCTGCTATTGCAACATGTCGTACTAACATTGGTTCTAGCATTTCCAATAAACCCTGAGGTCGTGTTTCCATTAAAGATTGATATTGCATTAACCAAAATTGACTTTTTCTTCTAGAATTCTTCAAAAATAAATTTTTATAAAATTATTATAAAAAAATCAAAACAATATTTAAATTTATACTTACAGTAATACAACGTTGTTGTTCTATACTATTAATTGTTTTTAGAAGTTGATTTCTTCTATTTTTTTGTTGTTCTAATAAATTCATTAAAATAGCACTCAAAGCTACTCTTTTTTGAGCTATTTCATTCTATTTAGTATAAAATAATAAAAAAATTTTAATTTCTGTTAAAAATTTTAACAGAAAGCTACGAATGTATATAAATAACTAGAAATATTACATACAAGTTGTTGATTAATTTCTAATTTTCTCCTCTCTAGTTCAATGTTTGTAAGAGCAGCTAATTGCGATTGTACCAAATTGACTTGTTGCATAATACTCCAATAACGTGCATCACTACGTTCTAGCAATGTTGCAACAGCAGCTTTTTGTAAGACTTCATCTTGTCTTAATGTATCGATTAAATTTTTTCTATTTTTTTCTTGATCTTGCATTATTTGTGCTAAATGATCATTATTCCTTACTTCTCTGAAATATTTGTTAGATATTAAATATATTTATATTTTTGTATAAAATATTATCATTATGTTACTAACAATGTGAGCAAAGATTGTGCTGTATAATCTCTATATTTACTATGTTCTTCCAATTTTTTGGTTCTATGAAGTTCTTCTTCAAGTAATTTTTCCATTGACACTATTAAAATCATATAAATAAATATAAAATATTATATATATATATTTATATATATATATATATGTGTCTATTGTTTTAAATATTTAATACTAACAAAGAGTATCTTTTGTACGGAACATGAATTGTTCTGTGTGACAAGAAGATAACAATTGTATTTCTTCTTGTTTTTCCTGTTCTAATAATTCAGCTTGTGTTTGTCTTTCCTCCTCGCTATTTCTTAAAAATTCTTTGATAACCTTGTCCGCTTCTTTTTCAGCTAAAAAATATTTATAAGTTAATATTTATTAGTTAAGTTAACAAAGAGTTTTAATATTTAAAAACTTATATATAAAAAACTTTTTTTAATTTAAATTTTATTTTTATTGGTAGCTATTATAACTTTATTATAATATTTTAGTAGTAATAAATATTTATATTTTATTATTAATTAAAATTAATATTATAATTAAATATAATAATATAATAATTAAATATAATTATACCATTGTAAATGTAGGAAAGTAGACGTGCTCTGTTAGAATCTTTTTCTTGTTGTACTTTTTCTAATTCATGTTGTAATTGAGTTTGCTGCAAAACAAGATCTTGCAACAACTAGAAATAAAGATATTTTAATGCTAGCAATTGTAATAAATTTTTTTATATGAAAATAAAAAGTGCTATTTGTAAAACAATAGTTGCAATCTCAAGTACCTTTTTTTTATGTTCTTTTAACATTGATTGAATTTCGATTTCATATTCTTGTTGTTGTTTGATATTTTTTTCAACCTCCAATAATGCATTTTGGCGATGTTCCTATAAAATAAAATTAATTATTTAAATTGTAAATTAGTTTTTATTTATTAAAATATTATAAAAATATTTGTTTTAAAATAATATAAGCAAAATTAAGCATTTTTAAACATATTATAGCAATATAAATATATAAATTAATTTTTGCTTTTAATAAATATATAATAAGTATTTTATGAATAAAAATTAAGTTTCACAATAAACAATAGTAAATATGCAGTGAAATATATTTGGAAGCATGCTAAAATAAAACAAGCATCCACATGCCTTCATTTTTTCTAGCTTCTGTAATGCTGCCTAAAAGTAAAAATCAAAACATTTAAGACACATTTTAAAAGTGCAACATCAAGTTCATAATCCTATATAACACATGATACCTGTACATCATTATTTTTATTCTGATATACCCCTTGTACATTCTCAGAACTTATATTTCTTGATAAATCAGTATCAGAAATAGAATCTTCCGGTGAATATTCAATACCACTTTCATTTGCTAGAAATGCTATAATTACTATTGTGCCACCATTTAAAATATCTTGAGGAGGATATAATAGATTTAACCCATCAATATTTAATTGTGCTAGTTGTTGTACATAACCCAAAGATTTAGGAAGCTTACGAAGAGATTTATTTTGACTAATATCCAATATAGAAAGTTGTTTTAAATTTCCCATTGCCTCTGGCAATTGCTTTAAATTGTTTTTTGCAACATTTAAAATATTTAATTTGTTTAAATGTACTATTTCATTTGGCAGTTTTCGTATATTGTTGTCTTGTAAATAAAGTTCCTAAAATATATAATATGATTAAAAAATAATTTTTTTTTGAATTTCAAATAGATTTAATTTATATGACATATTTCAATAATTAAATATTGAAATAACATATACCTTGAGAGAAGCAAGACACATTATATCAGATGGTAAATGAGTAAATTCATTTCCATGAATATCTAATATAACAAGTAATGATAAATCGCTTAAGGCACCTCCACCAGAAAGTGAAGTTAACTTGTTATTATGCATCCATAATACCTTTTTTCTAAATACTTTACATAATGAATAAATACCAGAGGGTACATGTTTCAAAGCACATTCAGAGACATCAAATATTGGTTCTGGATTTTCTCTGGCCTATAATAAATGATTATGATCTTCATATATTTTATTACTAACAATATTTTTATATTTTTTTAACACTGAATTTTTTTTTAACCAATAAAATCATTAAATCAATATTAATAAAATAATAAAAAAATGAATAAAAAAAAATATTAAATATTTGATAGATTTTTTCATTTATATATATCATTATATACATATGTAGAATAATAAAATATCATATGAAGATTATATATATATATATATATATAATCTATCTAAAATCAAGATCCATCATATGAGGGAATTGAATGATTAACCTCCATTCATCAAGAAACATACCAGATATAATTTGTGTTCCAATCGTGCTTTATAATCGATATTAACTTTGCTCCCATGTGATAGAAACATCATTAATCGTATATGTCATGACAATAAATGAATATTATGAGTGCAAATCATTCTGTTCTGTTGGTTTTTCTTCAGCACACGTGATTTCACATACTTTGTAAAAGACTAACCAATATCAAATTGACAAACAGTGACAGTTCATAAAACGCATAAAACAGTGACGTATCTTAATATTTTAACTCCCTTGAAAAAACAATATTATTTTGAAATCGATATTTTATATAGAAATCATTATTAATTTTGGTTTATTTATTTTTATTTTAAGAACAAAAATATATATGCAATTCGAATTAAAATTTAAAATCATATAAATAATAAATATAATACAAATTTTATTTTTTATGTATTTATAAAAATATATTATTAAATTTTATCGACAATATAATATTTTATTGAATTATATATGTATATATGTATATATATTTTGAGGAATATATATATATACTGATATATATATATATATGATATATATATATATACATATATATGATATACTATATATATCTATACTGTTTTGTTCAATAATATTTCTAACTCATTTTATATATATAATATATATAGAAATATATTATAATATTCAGTATTGAACTAATCAATTTTTTTCCTAAGTAATTAAAAAAATAATTTATAAGCTTTCGTATTTAAATTCGTATAATAATATATAACGACAATTTTTTCTAATTTTTTTTTAAATTTATTATTTATTTTTTAAATTTACCTATTATCTATTATCTACTTATTATCTATATTCTATCTATTATTACTTTTTTTCGTAAATATGTTATCTTGTTTGAAACAGTATTTATTTAAAAAATACTATTACAATTATTACATATTAAATTCAAGAAAATTGATTCTCTAAAAATATTTTATTCTACACTAAAAAGATAAAGATTTTTCACAAATTATATTTCTATATATTTTAATTCGTAAAATCTAAAAAAATACAATATTTTAAATTCTAAAATTACAAGCTCAGATTACTATATGATTTCGAGAATTTCCATTGTTTTATTTTAATATTACTCTTTTTTATTTTAATACTACGTTTTCAGATAAAGATAATAAACAACTATAATTTTTTATAAAAGTACCAACAATATATAAGCAAAAGAAAATCTTCTAATGATTATGCTTTGTCACAAATTTTGTAAGACTTCTCTCTGTCTTAATCGATATTCTGTTGGTGTAAGCATGCCCCTGAAAAATAATGGAATTTTATATATATATTATATATAGTGATAAATCAAAAATCAATCAATAAAATTTTGATAAAAATATTCATATTAAATTCATAGATAAAATTTTATAATATTGAAATAAGTTTTTTTATACAAAAATTATTCATTACAATATAATATAAGTGATGGAAATTGAATTAGTAATGAGCAAGTATATTTGATTGAAATATAATAATATAAACTACAATTTTTTTAATGTCATGAAAAATAGAAGATTAATTTTTTTAAATCAAGTTAATTTACAATCTATTAAAAATGATTCATATTTAAACCTTAAAACCGTATCAAAAGAAACGCAAACGCCTTTGTCACACATTTTTTTGTAAAGATGCCAACATTCCTTTTCTTTGTTGGTTTGAAATTGTGGTTCAATAGATTGCATATGTTGAAGAGTTTCCTTTGAAGGTAGTATACATGTAGTTTTTGCCTGCAATTTTTATAAGATTTTTTTCTTAATAATTAAAAATGAATTTATATTTGACAACAAAATATTTATTATGTCTTACATTCACAATAGAATTATTTATAGTTGTTTTGGATTGTTGTGCGGAAACATCGATTTTTCGGGAGATTATTATCGGTGATTCTTGTGTCTCTCTCTTTATTTTCATAGATGTTATCTGTCTTTCTATTCCACTGTAAAACAATTTATAATATATTCTTATTTTAAAATATATTTTCTTTTATAAAATTATAAAAAAAACATGGATAAAAGAAAGAAAAAGATGAAAGAAATATATTTTCATTTGATATCTTAAAGAATCAATCGATCACGCTTTTTTGCTACCTTTGAATATAGAGAAAATGTATTATAAGAATTATTAATACAATTCGTTCACGATCTTTTCTTTTTATTTCCATTATATTATATATTATATATTATATTATATATTTGGTCTCTTATCGTTTTATTTTTTTTCATCGATATTATATTGATTATCAAACTTATTGTTGAAATAGAAATTATTATATCTAATATAGCCAATAGATTATTATGAATTCATATTATCGGGGCATTCATCAAGAAATCAATTAAATTCTATTTTTTATACTTACGATCGTGTATTACGAGTTTTCAATAACTTCTGTTTTTTATCGTGTAAATCACAAATAGGCACAGCCAGACATCTCTTTTCGCGATCAGTCAACGGAACATCAAGCGGCTCTTCAATATCGTGAATCAATGCCAGGATGGGAAGGGTCAAACCACCACCAGTAACATCCGTTTTCCAAGATATCGCTTCTTCTTTCGACGAAGTAGCTCCACGTTGGTTACCAACGATCGCCAACCACGATTCTGTCGTTCTTTTCTCTTCCTTCGGCGAGAGTTGTTGCTCTTTTGATAGACTATATTCTTCGTCGAAAGAATCTTTCTGAAAGGAAACTGCACAACAGGAATTTCATTTCATCGATTATATTATCAATCACGATGAATCGAATTTTATAATATCGAATTAAATCTATTGTTTAATTTTAAATTTTTTTTTAATTTATAGAATCGAGAATCATTAATTTATACTACTACTAGTATCTGATTAAAATTAACTGATTAATGGAGGTCAGTTGAAAAAAATCAGTAAAGTAAAAATTATCCAATAAAATTTAAAATTTTAAAAATCTTTAATATTCCAATAAATTGAAATTAAATTCGAACGCTTTAAATTTGAACGATAATAGTCACGATATGCATTCATAATGATGCACTTATTTAATCACTTCCATTTGAATAAATTCATTCGATTTTTATTTAGTATTGGTAGATTCTGTAATCGATCCAATTGAATCAAGGTAAAATGTCGAGTCAGGGAAATTTTATAGTCACGATAAATATATTTACCAAGCAACCTAATTTAATGGGCCGATATTCGCAATACTTGGCCATTTACCGAAAACTGGGCCAAACGAAATGATATTTCGTGTCATCGATTCGGTTTTACAAGATTAAATGAGCTATTTAATATTTTTCTACGACTTTCATCACTATTTTTTTCTCCATACCGTTCCATTATGAATTCTTTGTTTACGATAAAAACATAATACATTTTAAAAGTGAAAATGAAAGAAAATAATATAAAAAAATGCAAGAAGATATTTGTACCGCTCAATATGTCTCTCGATAAATAAAAGATTAGATTGTAAAAAAAAAAAAAAAAAGTATTTGATCCATCAAATCCTTACTTCAATTTATTTTCTTCTTGCCTTTTCTCTCAATCATTCTTCTTTAAACTTTCGTTCCTTCTTTCTTTCGTTTATTAAATTAAAGATTTGATCTTGTTGAAACTGTGAAGAACACTTTGGATAACGAAAACACGATACCTTACGAAATATCCATTCTTAGAAGTTTCGTCGTTAAATCGGTATTTAGCCTGACCGAACAGCCATCAATCCAAGTGCAATTATTAAAACCTGATTACGTGGCGAGTTTCAATGGAATATTTTGCTTCAGGGTCAGTGGTGCAATAGAGAAGAAGTTTGGTCGATTTAACGAGTTCGATCCTCTTATTGTCTTCACGAGTTTCATGTCGTTGCACGATAGAAGTTCCCTTTAATTAACGACGATAATACGACTATATTTAAAAGAACGAAGATCGTTTAGAGCGATTCGAGTGTGAAAGGTACTGTCAGGAATTTCCCTCGGTTCATTCTTTGAATTTCTTGCGACGAGAATTTCCTGCGACCGAGAGATCAAAGTAAAACGATCGGAATGTAAATGGAGATTTATTAAATCTTGCCTGCGTGAAAATGATATAATTTCTGATCAGATAAATATTTGCGATAACTCGATTAAATTTTAAGCTTTAATAAATAAATTATAAGATAATAAATTAATAAATTATAAGATAAAATAATAGTAGAATCTAGTAACAAAATCTTAAATTCTTAAATTTTTAAAACGTATGTCGCTGTTGTTGAAATTTCTATTTTTTTGTAAAGAAAAAAATAGAAAGTTTAATCACGTCGAATATATCTCGTATAATATTTTAAGAAAGGAGAAATTTAATTATGATACTTTGGAAGTACTAATTTTTAATGATTTACAAAAAGCAGTAGAATCTTTAAAAATTTTATCAATGAGATTCGTATTAAGATTCGTAACGAAGAAAAAGTTAATATTATGTTTTATATTTTTATTTTTTTTTTCATGCTCGAAGATACTTTAAAGATGAATATTTTAAAATAATTTGCATTCCTAATTATTTCGTTCATTTACAATTCCATGATCGTCAAGCGTACACATGTTATTAAATTCTTGCACGATATTCGCAAATGATCTAATTTAAAACAGTTGCAAAAATTAGAAATTTGAAATCTTATGCGATTTATATTTCTAAAAAAAATCCAATTTTTTTCTTTTTTTTAAATAAAAAGCATCGAAATGTAATATACCTGACTTGATAGGCCTCCTCGCGCTACTCAAGGCTGAATTAATCGACGTTTTAATTATCGACGTGGTGGGTAGTTTGCTACGCAATTCGTCAATTAATTTATCATCCCTGAATGAATTTTCGATATCGCTATCGCTGTCTGCAGAACTAACAAGGGATACCATTGTAACGATGTCCATTGTTCTTGAATCGATCGAATTCTTTGCACGAGTACCGGATCTATTCCGTGATTTTCCATTTTCCTCCTCATTTTTCGACGTACCTCCGCCACAAAAACGTCTTTTTGCACTTCTGGATCGTCTCTTTAATGGTGCTGATCTCACACTTCGACTCGACGATATCTAATTAATTTTCGATTTTAATTGTCAGATTCTTTTTCAAAATAAATCTAATAATAAATATTTATATTAATAAATATAAATTATATATGCCATTTTCGTAAAATATATAGCGAATTTTTCAATTTATGCGCCAATCGAGGCGCGTGAAAAACAGCTCTAAGATAACGAGATGTAAAAAATAAATTAACAGCATGAATCGAAAAGTCTTATATCAGTGTGCAATGCAGATGCACACTGAAGAAATAAAAAAAAAAAAAAAAAAACTATAAAAATTGGATACAATTGCATGCTTTGAACGGCGATATCTCTAGTTGTAAAATAAAAAAGAATTTCATAGAAATTTGATATCGTATTCGTGGAAAGAATAAAATATTTCACTCGCTCTTTTCAATGATAATTCAATAAAGATAAAGAATTATATTACATTTCTTAATAAAAATAATTGTAAAAAGTATCTATAGAAATGAAATAAGAATGAAAAATTTAATAATTTTATAATTATTTATAATTATATAATAATTATATAATAATTATATAATAATTAATAATTTTTTTAAAATTTAATAAAATTTCAATAAAGAATGATATACCTTCGTTACAGTATCTATCTTTTCCACCGTGTTACAATCCATATCTTGATCTTTTTGATTACGATTCTTTCTCATTGAGTCAATTACAATATTATTATTATTATTATTAGCCGAAATTGATCCGAAACGCCGTTGTGGCGGCGCAGAATTAGTCCTCCTTGATTTCTGCTCGGTTTTTTGATTTTCCACCGTTTTTTTTATTGGCGGATTTCTATCGTTCATCGAGTTAGGCCTCGCTTCCGAATTCCTCGAAGACGAAGATTTATCAATCGTAGAATCATCTTTGTTCTCGATGATATTTGATGATACTTGTATGTCATTTGTAGACGAGATTTTTCTACAAATCGAATTGGATTGATCCGCCTCCCTTATCGTTTTATCATCTTGTAAATTATCTCTATTTTCGATCATTGTTTTTATCTGCTCATTTTTATTATCCACACAATTCGATTTATCGCTCACGGCTGTCTTTTCTATCGCGTCTTTCCCGTTCGCAATCGAGCTACACGGAGAATTTTCTCTGGACGTATTTTTCTCGTCCGTTGTATCGTTCTCTTTATTCTCAATCGTTTGCTTTAAAAAATTCTTTTCGATAATTGTGACGCGATTATCGATAGATGATTTTTGAAACGAATTTTTCTCCGATATCGAGCTCCATTTCATCTCTGATCTGATTGGGTCGAGGAAGGCTCGGTTAGTGCCGCTATGAAAACTTGCACGTTTTTGCTTAGCCGATGAGAAATCTTCCTTCTTCGTAATTCCCAAAGGTGAATTTTCTATCTTGATCGATGGTAATGTAGACGTGAGCCGATGATTCGAACAGTCAGAAGGCTGTTTTTTCTTAATAGAGGAAACATACTCGTCGATGTTTGAATTCTTCGATATTTGCTTAAATAAAGAAAATTGAAATTAATGGTGTTTCGAAATTAAAATATGCTTTGTACGCAATTAATCGTTTACCTGCTCCTTTTCCGTATCAACCTTCTCCCGTTCTCTGCTCTGTACAGAAACTTTGTTCTTCTCCAAAGGTAGAAAATTAATAGACAATTTGTCGTCGTTTCTTCCTGAAGTTGTCGCATCATTGTTTTCCAATTTTTTAACAACTTTCTCGTCTTCTTTCTCCCGATCTTCATCTTGTATCATTTTATAGTTATTGTCCAGAGGAATTTCGATCTTAGATTTGTCGTTTACAGGGGACGATGGAGCAGTGGTATGATTCGATATTTCGGAGTCACATCTCTCGTCTAAAGTTTCGCGAGCCAAGAAGATATTTATATTAGCTTTGTTCTTCTCTCGATTTTGCCAAGCGAGCCTCAACCTCTCGGCTAATTCTAATCTAGAGTAAAAAATCGATGATTTCTCGATCCCGATAAATCCTCTCGATCTTCCGCTGCTAGATTTCGATCGTCCTGGAATTTGACGAGCCACCACCTCAACTTGCCCCAGTTCCTCTTCATTTCTTTGAATTTTAGGTTCCTTCCAGGCAACGCGAACCTAAAATTCATCGGCCATCTTGTCATCGATAGTGAAATTCGAATTGAAATTCGAATCAAGCTTTCTTCAAATTTTCTCTCCCTTTTCTCTTTGTCCAAAAAAAAAAAAAATAACAATATCGAACGAGGATTTTTAAAGAAGAAATTAACATTTTACTTTAAGAAGAGAAAGTGAAGGATTTTTGTTGTAGAAAGTGAAGGATACCTTAGGTCTCTCAGAGCCGAGTTTACATGTTCCACGCTTGCCACGTGCAAATGGACTCGCGCAGATCTGCAATGACTTTTCATCCTCCGCGGATCTTTGCCGTCTAACTTGGTGACGACGGGGCGCAGGTGGTTGCAAGGACAATTGCCTGATTGGTCTGATCGATTTTTCGGACATTTCGATGCTGGCGATCGTCATCAAGATTACATTCTATTACGATAAAACGAAATAGAATGACATCTATCGTACTTGAACAAGTTAGAACTAACGTTGATTCACGATTTGAGACAGCAAAGCATATGTTTATAAAAAGAAAGTTACCGCCAGAAATATTTAAATATTAAAAGAAAAGAAGAAAATTATTCGATCAGTTGTTAATAATATATCGATGATACTTACTGGACGAGTTTAAGATTCATTCGAAGGGGGTGGAATACGTAAATACGATGGATGAACTTCCATCGTGGTTGCAGCGCGAGCAAACGCCGACTGACTACCTAACTTCATCCATTGCCCTCTGACACGATCGTTCACCACCACTGCCATTTCACCGATTTATATACCTTCGCGTTACCCACCACCGCCGGTAATCGGTGCCTGTGTGCAGTGCTCGGCCACTAACACGTTACCGTTTCCACCCTCTACTCGGCCAAAGGGTGGTTGAACGATATATTGCTTCCTTTAATTCGAACGACGCTACCACACCGACACTTTGATCGTGGCACACTGTTGGTGGAATGCGAAGGGTGGTCGAACTCACTCACGTACGTTAACTCGACATGCATCGCCCCCTAATTTGCTATCAGTGGTGTAAGGTGAGACATTACGTACTTTTTCCCCCACCATTCTTCTTTCGTCTCGTTTATTTTCTTTTGTTCAAGCGAGAAAGAAGATTTTTCGGATTTCTTAAAAACTCTGAAATTAATACCTCTTCAATTGGGATTAATTTAAATTTGCGACACGAAACATCAAGTATATAAGTTTCGATTCTTTCTTGATGCTTAGGATTTTAGAAATGTTGAATCTTGCGTATTCTTGAATATTCTTTTACGAATATTTATTTATATTTGACTCGAAAAATGATAAATATCGATAATGAAATTTCTTATTTCTATTATTAAATTTTAATACTTTCCTCTTATCTTTCCACCTTTCCTATAATAAAGAATAATTAAAATTTTCTTTTTTTTAACGCATATTTGAAAATCTTTTATTTATTATCATTTTATTCTTTCTCTTTCTTTCTCACTTCCCCAATTATTTCTCCGCAATTATTCGCCTTCCGTCAACGTTAAAGAAGAGCCAATCGCTCGATATTGTTCCACGAAGGCATCAACTACAACTGGATGACTCGATTTCCCGGGAACGTGTCTTAAATCGGCAGAGCCGAATTATAGCCGACAGTCACCGGGTATTATTGATCAAAACTTTACCTATCATCTGACAGGTTGTTGTCCGGTGTTGCCATGGCATCGGCGATCATTCAAATCCATTTTTCTCTCGTTCGTTTCTTTCTTGCTCGCCTTCTTCTTCGCCCGCCACCAAGTCACTCTTCAATCGCTGCGGGAGGATTTAAACGCGAAACTTTCGCCCCCGGAACTCGGCCACGTCGAATCCTTGAAAATTAAGAGAATCCCATTAGCTCTTCTACCCTTAATTGCCTCGCTTATCAACGATTTAGACGTACCTTGGCCCAGGGATGGGCAATACCGATGGATGGACGAATTGTTCATCGATTTCCGTGGATAACTCTTCTCTTCGTTTCTATCTTAAATTTTCATCGTTTCGAATATTTAAATTTCTCCTCTTCTTCTTTTAAATTGCAATTAAATCAATTAATTAATTCGAAGCTGGATACGTATAATTTAAATTATACTCAAAATAATTAAAAAAGTAATATTATTGGCTGAATTGATGATTATGCGAATTTTTTTTTTATTCATTTTTTTTTTTCTAAGGATCATTATCGTTTCTAAAAATCTAAATTGAGATTGTTAACGTTTATTTACGAAATATCTTTACGTTTTGTATCATTGGTGGAATCGAAGTTTTTAATTTTCATTCGAGTTTATCCATCCCTGTTCCGGTTTCTGGAATGGCTGTCTATCGTGCTCGATCGGGACTAGAAAGTTCGACTTGGCGAGGCTTGCCAAGAAATTTTCGAGGCTCCTCGTTTCACGATCGAGCCGTTTCATCAGGATTGATGGATGCCTGATTTGCCCGCAACACGAAAAACGGAATTATAAATTATTTTTCCAAACTATTTTCTTTTTATGTTTAAAATATGACTTGAAGAAAAATCCAGTAAAAAAAAAAATTGATTGATTTTTACAAACATAATAATCTAAATATAATCTCTTCTTACCAAAAAAAAATATATATATTTATATATACAGGATGTCTCAAAAATGAAAAAATAATTAGATTAATTAGAGATTTCTGAGATAATTTCATCTTCCTTTGCAAAAACTTTCGTTATTTAGCTTCGTTAAGGAGTTATTAAGAAAAAACATTGAAGCACGTAGACTAGTCTAATTACGACAGTGTCAGATAGTGTCGTCGGCTGAACACGAACAAGTTCAAGCAACACGTGTCGAAAAAAAAATCTGTTGAATGTATCGAGAAAGAAAATTATTCAAGGGATCTTTGTTTTGTTACTTTTCTTTGTTATCGAGTGAAGGAAAGGAGGATGTGATTTTTGACAAAAAAAGAGGTGCATTTCTTGAATAATTTAATGTAATTTTTTATCAAAAAAAAAAATATCTGTAACATTTAACAGATTTTTTTTCGACACATGTTGCTTGGATTTGTTCGTTTATTTAACATATTTGTCGTCGCAGCTCGTGATTGCTTTTTGTTAATAACTTGTTAATTGTAAAAATTGTAAGGAAAGTTTGTGCATAGAAAAATGTTGCTTAAAAAATCTCTAATTTGAATCTGCTAGATATTTCCACATTCCTGAATAATTGTGTAATCTTATTATGTTACTACTTTTTATTTTATTCTTTTACAGATCTTTAAAATTAATTTGGAAGAAATGGCAAACGACAGTTCTTTCACTTTTTTGTTAGAAGATTCGTTCAGCGACAATGATAAAAGTATCGAAGATTATTCGTCGAAATTAAAAATATCCTTTAGAATAATTCAATTTCTTGTAATTTCACCTTTTCTTAAATATTGCTATTTACATTAGCGAAATGTAAATATAATTTATTGCTATTTTATTTTTCTTAATCAATGATAATGATCACGATGCTTTGGAGAATCTTGTTCAGAAATACGATGGGGAATTATTGCAACGAACATTGGAACAATCTTTATCCTCCTGCTCGGATAATTTATTAGATGAGAAAATTTTCAACGAAATTTTTCCTCTCGCCCATGATCTTTTATTCGAGGTAAAGAAGTAAAAAATATTATTTTACCAATAAATTTAACCGATTATTACATTTTTATTTTTTTTTTTTTATCCTCGTTCGAAGACTTTAAAGCAGATCGGTGAAATTATAAATACAAACGAAGTGAACGAAGACACGGTGCAAGACACGAAACGAAAACTGTTCGTTTGCCACGAATTGTTAAAAATATGGGAAAAATCTATGGAACGTGTCTCGAAACTTCAGAAAACATCTGCCATCGATCTTAAATCCATACTGGAGAACGTACTTGTTACGATTGAATTAATATTCAAACACTGTAGAGGAAGGTGAAGTGGAATTTTTTAATTTTCTGATAATCTATTAAATATTATTATACCGATGATTTTAAAAAGTTTTAACCTTTGAGAGACAAATCGATATAAAAATGTCCGCATCCAGCAAATATTTAATATTATGGATACGATATTTCGCGTAAAATATATATTTCCTAATGATGATTTTTATGCTATATTAAAGAATGAAGAGAATTTTTTTTTACAGTAAAAAATTATACGGTGTTTTATTCGATCACATATCGGAGGAATTAACGAATCTCTTTCGTAAAGCAAAAACGATCTTGAATCTATTCTTGGCCACTTTAGACGGTGTAATAGTCTTCGACACGGATACGGAATCGGAAACGGAACTGTTGGTAAAAGGTGAGCGATCCTATTACGTCTTAACGATTCTTTAATACGAATCATCTTTATCTTCATCGAATACACCGAGTATAGAAGAAGAAGAAGAAGAAGAAGAAAAAAGACACAATTGCTCTATTCAATTTCTCATCTTATACTGTCGATATTAACAATATGATTGAAAATTTTTATTCGTACATTTTATTCTTCATTTTACGAAGAAATCGAATATTCAATGACATTAAAAGAAAAATTAAATAATTTATAGAAATTCTTTTTAATTCGTCGTTTCGATTAAAAAAGATATTTTTCTATTCAAAACAGTGATTGATTCTATCGGATTGTTCGTCACTATTGCTCACGATTTAGACTTGAAAACGTTCGTAGAAACGTCAAAAGTATTCGGAAAATTGGCAATTACGAAACAAGATCTTGTCAAAAGAACGAATGCTACGAGCGTCACTTCGCATCTTGCGCAATTGGCAAAAAATATATCCTCGATGTTTTTGTTCTGTCAGGTATGTTTCTTTTAAAAAAAAAAATACATATATATATAAAATTTTATATTGCTAGATTAATCATATTTCCAATTAATCTAATCTAATATAAAAAAATTTTATTTTATGATACGAAAAGATTGAATCATCGATATCATCTATTATATGTCACTTTTTAACTCGCTTATCAGATATTTTATTGATTTCTCTATTAATATATCTATAATAATAGTTCGTGTTAAGTCTATAATGATGCACGAACAATGCTTTTTTCTCATTTTTTTAAATAACAGATATCGAAAAATATTAGAAAATAACTAATAATAAAAGAGAATTTAAAAATAAGTTAAAAATTTGTATTTTTTTTTTTTTTATAAAATTGTTATTATATGTATTTTTATACAATTATATTTACACAGGATTCAACTGAGCGGATCGATGAAAGAAAAATAAAAGTTATTGGTCATTCGTTAAAAATTTTGGACAAATTATTCGCAACTTATTGTTCATACATAAATAATGAGATTCTTTCGTTTGTAATCGAACTTTTATTAAAAATGCACAGGTATTTAATTATTATTTTTATTTCCTTTGTCTCTTTCGTTTAATTTCAAATTTCTTTCTACATCATTTCTTTGCAAAAATAGGTGTTCTCCGTTATGTTTGCAAAAATCAAAGATCGACGATAAATTAATCGAATTAATAAATGTACATATCTCTCGAGGATCGGAACCATTTTTAAATACAGTTTTCAAATCTTCCGATTTCAAGCAGGTTCGTCCATTTTATTAATAATAAATTTGTTTAATCACGAATATGGAATATTTTTTTCGACACTCTTAAAAAATATTTTAGGCATTTTTCGAATATGGAAATCAAGCAAACATCGATAAATTAGGTTATCACTTATTAATAGTTAGCATTATGAAAAAATTAATCAACATGCCGTACGAGCAACATTGTAAATGGACATTAGGCGCTGAATCGATCATTGATGTTGCATTAACTAACATTAATCACAGTAAGTACCCATTTTTTTTTTATGTACGTTTAATATTTATTAAATTTATAAATCTTAAGTTGGTTAATTTTTAATAACCAAACTTATGATTTGAATGAAACTTATGAATCGACCATTTTAAAAAGTTAAGTTAAGAAAAGATCGGAGAAGCTTGGAATTAAACAAAATCTTGAAAATATTTATATTTGTATCCTCATAAAGTACAGGAAGAAATATTGGTGGGTCAAGTGAGATTACCAGGTGTACACGATATCGGAGAAAGACCAAGATCAGCTTCGATATACGAAGCCACAATAGTGCCAATTTGTAGTCTGATTAGTCAAATACCTGCGGATGGATTTCAAGCTATCGAATTGATTTTGTTGAAGCATTTGCTGAGCAATCAATTTTGGAGTTCCTTGCTCAGTTCGGATATTTGGTGTTTCGTTGATCGGTTTGTAAATCGCATATCTCGAATAATCCATGAGCCATGATATCATATTTCATAATCGAAATAAGACTCGATTATTTATTTTTTTTCCTTATAACTTTTTTTTTTCCTTATAAAATTTATCGCGATACCGATTTTCTGATAAATTATTGAATATGTATGAATTGTGTTTGAATATGTATGATGTTGAATCCCACGTAATTATCCTTATCTTTTCAGCATTGGCTCGTCGGAACTTTGCATTAGTCACGTGAAATATCTGCTAAAAGTTTATGCTGTTTTAATGACACGTAGCAATAGTCTCGAAGTCGTTATATTGGAGAATTTAATTGGAAGATTGTACAATTTACTGTCAGAGGAAACGAAACATACTCTTATAACGGAATTTGATGATCTCGAAAATCCATCCTGGTTACCCGTCGCTCGATTTTTGCCATCCAAAACGAAATCATTCTTGCAAAGTCGATTAGCATGTATATTAAATGAAATCCCGACTGCCTTTGCAGAATTACAGCGGCAACCCACCGTACAAAACTGGAATCATATTGTAAATTACATTCGAATAAATTTTTCGTTTTTTTTTTTTTTTCTTTTTTTTTTTTTACGAGGATTTTAATCACAATTATTTTCCACATTAAAAGACAAAGCTGATGCCATTGATCGGGAAATTGAATTACACGGAAGAAAAAAATATCATTGATATTCTCTCTCAGATATGGAACTCTATAGCAAGCACAATCGAAATTTTCGAAGGTAGACAATTGGATATATTATCGGAATTTATATTGAAGTTGTTTGTTGCTACACAACCACAAAAAATTCAAGATAATATTTTCTTCTCGGTATGTTCACTTTTTCCTTTCTTTTTTTATTATATAATATAATAATAATTTACACATTGTCATTTTATTAGATAATATATAATAATAATATTACATAAAATAAAATTTATTTTGAAAATTTAAATTTTGTGATTCGGTTTGAATTTTGTTTTGGATATATTCTTTTTTAACTTAAATCAATTTATAAAAAATATAATTTTTTTTATTTTGATGTATCATAGAAAAATTATGTATCAAAAAATTGTAACACATCTTTTTATATATAATCGTTTAAAATTATATATATGCAAATAATATTTAATTATTTCAGATTATAGAAGCAATTCTAACGTCATTTTTTTACTTTCCGCCGCATGTTAAAGCGATTGCGTCACATTACTTAAGAAATAATATCGATTCACTTGACAGCTGTGAACTTAAAGTTGCCAATGCGTTAGCGGAATTCAATTGTCGACTTTTAGAAGATGAAAATCCTTGGGTACGACAAGAAGCCTTTGAATCATTCGATCATGTGGCCCATATGTGTCCGAACGAAGATCTTGTTACTAAAATGGCTGCTGCAGTTACGAAAAAATCGTTATTAAAAGATTCTTTGCCGGCTTATTTATCTGGCACGATTTATTATGAACTTCAAAATTTCTCAAATATTGAAGATTACTTGCAACATATAGGAAAACATTTGCAAGACATCTACCATGTTTGTAATAATTACGAGGATTCTCAAAGGGATGAAAAACTTCCTAAGTTGGAAAGTCATTCCATCGAAAGTTTTGATGAAAATCCATCTATAAACGATCTTGATGAACACGTGAGCAGAATATGCGACGAATTGAATGATATTTTAAAAAAGAATAATGATATCAGTAATCATGTTTTACGAAGATTGCAACTAGTTTGTAAGAAAATTCTGGATCTAACTGAATCTAAATAAATATATTTTGTAAATGAAATAAGATAAGATCGCATATATTAAAACGTATATAAATGTATTAGTACATATATGTACTTAAAAGAGTATTAATATTATTTTTTTTATATATTTTACTTAAATTAAGTATTATTATATATTATATATTATAATAAGATAGCCAATACATCCTCTAATAGCTGATCCCAGAAAAATCATGTCCAATTTATTTCGTTCCGTTTTATTAAATCATTTTGTTTTATTACAAAAATATTAGAGACTATCTTTCGGAATATTTTTTATTTATTATTGAAGCTTTTACTTTTTTTTATACATCATTAATATAAATATTAAGATAACATAACAAATATTTTTATAAAGAAAATTAAAAATATAATTTATAAATTAATTCAAAAAATGTACTGAAATGATTGAATATGATGTTTAATATCCTTGATAAATATATATTGCATAAAGTAAAGGTATATTGCATAAAGTTATTTATAATTATGTGAGTATATAGTATATTATATAATATGCATACGGAAATGTGTGTGAATAAATATATATTATAATATAATTAATATATTATATGATATAATATAATTAACATATTGTATATGATGGAAATGATAATATATCATTTTATCATATCATTTCAAGATAATATTCATAATTTCAAGATGATAAAATTTGAAAATTTTAATTAAAAAAATTGAAAATTATTAAAAAATAAATTTTAATTGATATCTTATATGGAAAATGATATGATATGATATATATATATATATATATATCTTATATATCTTATATATATCTTATATATATATATATATATATATATATCTTATATTTTTATCGTTAATATTTATTTTTATTTTCAATATATATATATATTTTATTGTAAACTAAAGAAAAACTAGTAATATCCAATGAAATTATCTAATATTTTTACTTGCATAGCTTTGGCAGTATAGATTCTAAGTATAGTTTCTGGTTTACTTTGCGTTATCGTTAAATGTGTTTAAGATGTCATATGTTTAAAATATACATATATTATATAAAGAGTTTTATATATTTACACATTTAAGATTTTTTTATTTTTCTTCTATATTATATGATAAAATTAATTATTTTTAGTAGTACAGTTTTTGTAGTGCATATTTTAATTTATATAAAATTTTTCAAGGTTTGAAGTTTAAGTTTAAGTGCTATTATAATTTTATAATAATCTAAAATAATGAATGCAAAAAATACATGTCGATATTTTATGTTATATCTAGATGCAAAATTTGGAATTAAAGAAAAATTTATCTAATGATAGAGTATTTAATGCAATAAATAAAATATTTATATCATTAGAAGATGATGATATACATAGAATTAATAAGTCTTTATTGCTGGTATGTTTTTATATTATATGTTATGATATTATATATTAGTTTATATATAATAATATATATTATATAATTGTATATTATTATATATAGTTATATGTATATTATATGTATATAATGTATATTATTATATTATATATTTTATTATATAATATTATAATTTAATTCAATAGGTGATTCAAGCTATGATAAATCTCATGAAATCAGAGGATTCATTGTTTAAAAAAGCATACCAAGAAATTATTTTTATAGGTAGTTTTTATAAAGGAACAAAAATAGAAAAACCAAATGAATTTGATTTAAATATTATTTTAAAATTACCTTTTAATAATAAACAAATAAATGTAAGAATATTTTTATTTAATTATAATAATCTTAAGTTATTTTTTAATTCTTAATGATATTATATAATTATATAATATAATTCTTAATGATATGAAAATTTTTTTTCCATCCAGTTTTATTCGGAAAGGCCAGCTTTCGTCCAAATTCAAATAGATCAATCATCTATATATAATTCATCTAAATATGATCTTCTCTCAGATAAAGAAAAAAAGTTGAAGAATAAATTATAATTATTATAATTTATATAATAATATATAAACAATTTCATTATATTTTTATATAAAATATTATTTTTTTTTTAGAACATATAACAGTATTATTGATTCTGGCTATTTAAATCCAGATAAATTTCGTTTTTGGATTCAAAGAATTCTATCTAAAGTTCTTAATAAATTACCAAAAGTTGAAGATAAATATGAATTAATAGTAAATAATCAAAAGATAAAAATCAAAATAATAGAGAGTGGTCCTGCATATACAATAATAATAAATATGCCACATGAAACTGAAAATATTCATATTGATTTAGCTCCAACATTAGCTTTCCATATAAATAACATTAATCAGTTTACTTCAAAATTTAATGAACTTCAAAATGTTTGTATGTCTATTATATTTAAATAAAAATATTTTTATATTATAAAAATTTTTTGTTTTTAGTGTCGAAATGAAACATGGTTTGCAATTCCATTACCATTAACAGATAATGATTCTAATAATAAAAATCTTTATTGGAGACTTTCTTTTAGTTATCAAGAGAAAGAAATTCTTGCTAAATATGGTCGTATAAAACCAGTCATACGTCAAATAAAGGTTGTTTAATAAATTATGTACTTTAATTTTAATATTACAAAACATTTCTAACATTGTTGTGTTTTTTTAGAAATTAAGAGATACACAAAATTGGAAAAGTATTGCAAGTTATTACATAGAAACTTTATTTTTACATAAAATAGAAGAATTAAAAAATGATCTTGAAAAAATACCATTTACATTATTTTTATTTAAAGTAAGATATAATATATATGTGTAATGATATATATAATATATAATATTAGAATCAATATGTATAAAAAATTTATAATTTTCATTATTTGTATTATTCATATGAATTATTATTGTTTTTAGATGCTTCAAGAATTATATTATGCTTGTGATAAGCACATGTTGGAATTTTATTGGGATAAACAGTATAATTTATTCTCAAAGATTAGTAAAATAGAAATGCGTAACATAACTTACCGCTTAAAAAATATTATAAGCAATATTGAAAAATGTTCAAGTGATCAATTCATATTAGCTAAATATATTTGTAAGTTGTGCTTTTTAAAATTACGAAATGATGATATTTGAAATATAATTTTTCACAATTTTTTCTTCTTTTAATATAAAATTCAATATAAATGATTGCATGATTAATAAAACAAAAATTATTATTATGAAATTTTTCTTCAAAAATTAATAATCATTGTAAATGATTGTTTATATTGAATCTAAATTTTATTATTTTTTTTTTATTACAGTAAATTCAAACGAATTACAATTATTAAAAGAAAAAATAAATAACAATCAATATATAGAAGGTATATATTAATTATAATTAATATATTATAATAAAATATAATTATATTATATTCATAATTATAATTATATTATATTATAATTATAATTTTATATTAAAATATATTTATATAATTTTATAGATCGAAATAATGAGATACAAGAAGAAAATAGTAATTTATGTATAATAATTTGATTTATTTTAAAATATTTTTATATAACAAAACAAAATATTTTTATATAACAAAATTATTTTTTAATATTAAAAATTTTATTCAAAGTTTATAAAACTTCATAAATATATATTTTATAATATTTTATAAATATATATTCAATATATTTCTAATAATTTTGTATTTAATTTTATACTCAAAATATTTTCAAATTAGAACATTGATATTAATTAATTTTAAACATTTTATTTTTTTAGTATATTTATTTTGTTAATATGTTTCATATGTTTATATCTTTTCAATTATGATTTTTATGTAATATATTGTATTTAATATAAAATTTGAAACATAAAATAATTTATTTTAAAAACATTCATATTATATTATTAATTATTATATATATAATTATTATAAATATATATTAATTTATATATATTTGTTAAATAATTGTATTATATTAAAAAAAAAATTTAAAAAATAAAAGAGTTTTTGATATATCAAAATAAATACTATTTACTTATATGATTAATTAGAGGTATTGCATTAGAATCAGCCCAATCTACAAAAAAGTTTCCTAAGTGAATAGCACAGCGAATCATTGTAAGACAATCTCCTTCAGCACTATGTGCACTTTCAGGCTCGGTACCAAAAATATGTTTACAAACATTAGTTAATTTAAAATTTATTGGTCGACTATTTGTAAAATCTAATTTTCTTCTTGCGTTTATACTTCTTTTTCTGTCCTGAAAATTTTTATCAGAATGTTGAATTTTTATAATTTGATTCTTAGGTGTTTTTTCATTCAGTTCTTGCATTTTTTTATAATAATTAGTTTGTGGAGTATTAGATATACTATTAGAATGAGATATAGTTTTCTCAATTTTAAGAAAAGTGTCATTTTTGTTATCATTATTTGTATTTATAATAGAATCTAATGCATCAGATAAAATTTTATCATAACCATCATTCAATAAAGTACTAACTTCAATATTACAAGAATTAATTTGGTTATTCATTTTTTTTGATTCTTCACGTAAAAAGAAGTCTTTTACTAACTGTAGCATATCAATACTTAAAATATTTTCACTGAAACTCTTTAAAAATTAAAATTAGATTATTTAATTAGATTATATTAATATCAAATTATTCATATCATAAAACTATGAATTATAAATACCTTGTCAATAGTTTTAAGTTCTGATAAAAAGATGGGATAATCAAAATTATTTCCATTATAAGCTACAAAGCAAGTTGGTGCTTTTTGTCGATTTATAAAATTTATTATTAAATTATATACATCACAGTTAAAATGTTGAATTTCACATAAATTTTCATTAGATAAACCTAACAATATAAGTTTTATTCATATAAAACTTAAAGAATATAGAAGTCTATGTGAAATAAATTATTAAATTATTAAATTAAAAATTAATTATTATAATTAAATTACATATTACCTGTCAATGTTTCAATCTCTTTTGAAAGATTCAAATTTGGATGTATTGGTAAAACAAGTTTTTGTAAAACTCTTGGTAAAAAATCCTTAGTATTACATACAGCAGTTCTTGATACTGCTATTAATGATAACTCGGTTACTTTTGGCATACAACTTTTTGTTATTAATCCTGTTGTTTCCAAGTCAAAGAATATAAATGTTCGTATCATTTTTAACGAATTTAAAATTGCAATATGAATTTCTATTAAAAAATAAAATTTTAATTATTAATTATAAAATTAATAATTTTCTATTTTGGAATAAATAAAAATAAAATATTATTTTTATTCAAACCTTTTTAATCATGTGTATTAAAATACAATTATGTTAAATAGTTAAAATACTAATGATATATATAAATATTTATTTTTTAGAATGATGATAAAATATTTGTATTGCATTTGATAATTATTTTAAATTATTAATTAAAATAAATTTTTAATATTATTTTTTATTAAACATGAAATCTTTTTTCACATGCAATAAAATTAATAATAAATATTTCCTTCATTACAATTATTTTAACTTTAAAATAAAAGTTTTAAATTATTGATAAATAAAAAATCTATCTTTCAATCATGACAAGTTAGAAGTGATACAGGTTATATATCATATTATTAAGTTTTAAACAATTTTTCAAAACTAACGCCATCTCGCGTTTGGATGATCGAAGCTATGACTTATTATTAGCATAGCAGCATATGCAAGGAGGTATACTAATTGTGACGTCACAGACAAGGAAGGCAATATTCTACAAGAAGGATAGAAAATATCTTTCGATAAGACGGAAAACTCATTAATTATTCGTTTTTTAGTCAAAATTTTGGCACTTTTAAAACCGCATTTAAAAGATAAAATTTTAGCCAAGTTTCTCGTTACAATTTTAATATGAAATTCTTTATCATTAAGTATTTATTAACGATTAACGTGTCATTCATTTCCATGCATCGGTGACGCCATATTGAATATTTATTAATTAATCTTTTTCAATTAAAAATTTCAGCATTTTGCATTAATGACAAAGAATTTTACACTAAAATTGATGTAAGAAATTTGCCTAAAGTTCTAACTTTTAGATGCGATATTGAAAGTGACGAAATTTTCTTTAAAAAACCAGTAATTAATGAATTTTCAATATAGCGTTTTTGATGTGTTAGAACATATGATGCGTTAATCATTATTAATCGTTAATAATTAATTAATGGCGAAGAATTTTATATTAAAATTGATACGAGAAACTTGTTTGAAGTTCTAGCTTTAAGATGCAATCTTAAAAGTGTCGAAATTTTGCGTAAAAAATGCATAATTAATAAATTTTCAATATAGCGTTTTCGATGTATTAGAACGTATGACGCATTAATAATTATTAATCGTTAATAATTAATTAATGGTAAAGAATTTTATATTAAAATTGATACGAGAAACTTGTTTGAAGTTCTAGCTTTAAGATGCAATCTTAAAAATGCCGAAATTTTGCGTAGAAAACGCATAATTAATAAATTTTCAATATGGCGTCTTCGATGTATTAGAACGTATGACGCATTAATAATTATTAATCGTTAATAATTAATTAATGGTAAAGAATTTTATATCAAAATTGATACGAGAAACTTGTTTGAAGTTCTAGCTTTAAGATGCAATCTTAAAAGTGCCGAAATTTTGTATAAAAAATGTGTAATTAATTAATATTCCATGTATCGTTTCCGTAGTAGTGGGAGATGATCTCTATCCTTTTCTTATAATGATGCTTTCTTTGTCTACGACTTCGCATACCTCCTTGTATATTCTGCTATGCTAATAACAAGTCCAAACTTCGGTGATCCAAACGCGAGATGGCGCTGATCATCAATATTTTTTGTTGATTCTTGTCTATCTTATGTACAAAATGTTATTCGTCAACAATTTGTAGCAAATTGAAAGAATAATATTCCAGTTTGTATTTATTATATGAAACAAAACAATTTTGATATATGTTAAATATTTAAAATGGTTTATTATTGTTTATATAAAATTTAGTTCTTCTTTATAATGAAAACTGTATGTATGTAAATGGTAAATATTTTAAATATATTTTATAATACTTTGATCATAATGTCGACGGATTTAATGAACATCGATGGCCATATAAAAAGATTGCAAAAAGAGACCTTAACTCCATATAAAATAGCAACTGTTATTTTAATTAAAGAATATTGTAATGAAACGACAAAAGGTAATTTAATATTAATAATTCTGAAATTATTTAATATAAATAAATAATATTTTTTTTCAGCAATTGTGGAAAGACGTGACTTTTGTTTAGTTGCATTGAAATTGATTCAAGTAAGTATTATTAATTAAGAAAAAAAGAAAACTTTATATTTTTAAATATATCTTGATATATTTTTTAAATTTAATAAAATGAAATATTTTACTAGTATATACTACTTACTATATAGTAAAATTTTAGTATTTAATTTTATTATTTAAGTTAAATAAATGAAGTCTTTTTTTATATTTTTTTGGTTAGTCCCCTGACATGGAGCTTAATACACTTTTGAATATTTTATATTCTCCTGAATATATTTTACATCGATTTGCACATCACATGGAAGTACAATTGAATGTATTAAGAGGGAAAGGAGTTGAAGGATTATTAGATTTATTTGATAATGTTGGACGACTTATGAAACCAACATTGGATCATTCTCTTTCTTTGCCTGCTCTAAATAAAAATTCTGTTCTTGGATTATATATAAGAAGAGTTATAATTTTTTTTGAAAAGTTACCATTTGATCAAGTTGTAGCCTTATATGAAGCTTTAAAAAAATATCTTGATAATAGGATTAATACTTTTGATGGTTCTGATGTATCTGCAAGTTCTAAAACAAAAGATTCATATTCAAATGAGTATGTATTTATTATATTTATAATCTATACATGTATTGTACATAGAATTTATTTTAATTTCTTTATATTTTAATAGAACTAAAACTTGGGGTGGAAGACAAGCTGAGTTACTCGTTGCACAACAAGCACATGCATTGCAGACAGATGAACATAAAGCAATGTCTCCTGCAGAACTTCAAGTTCTTGTACGAGAACTTTTAAATTGTAGTCCTTATTATGCTGAAGCTGTGAGTACTATGTGGTAAGAACATTTTTCCCAATTATTTGAGAAAATATAATTATGATATTTTTTATATCTCTTACTTTTTATATTCTTTAATATATTTCAGCATTATTTAAGTTATTTAAACTGTCTAAGAGTCAATGAATACTGTGGAGCTATAGACAGTCTCTATCATTGCTTTGATAGATTAGCACCTTTGGAAAATCGTTCCGCACCTGAAGAAAGATCACGTATTTTTAGATATGCAGCTTTAAATTTAGCAGTTTTACATGCTCAATTTAATCATAAGTATGTTTTATATAAGTTTTAAAATTTATATATTTTTTTAATGTATAAATATGCGTAATTATTTGTGTTGTTATTTTCTTTTTATTTAAGAGAAGTAGCTCAAGCTGCTTTAAAAGAAGCTATCATGATGGCTCAAGAAGCTGGAGATAATGTATGTTTACAATTAGCACATGCTTGGATGTATCATTTAACTACCAAACAAAAGTGAGTTAAAATTTTTTCAATAAATAATTAATACTTAATTTCTTTATGTTAGAAATAAAATTGTAAATATAAAAAATTTATTTGTATATATATATATAAAATATTTTAGGGGACCTCTTATAGAAAGATCAGTTGGTAAAGCAAGTATGTTAGGAATAACTCATACAACTGGATTAGGACTTATTGCATATGCTCATAATTCTGCATTAGAAGCTAAAAATCCATCACAAGTGTTTGAGGCATATATTTTTTTAATTCAATTATATTTGATATACATATATACTAAATTAAATTATTCAGAATTATTTTTATAATATATTTATTGTAGACCCTGATGAAATCTGATGTTTTAAATTGTCAACATTCCATGATAGATTTAATGTCGATGACGTATGCGGAAAAATCTGCATTATGGGCATATTATGGTAAAACTGAAATGTCTTCTGTTTGTGCACAATTATTACTCTTACACAATACAGGAGATAAAAAACAACATATGTTTAATGGTCCATCTACTTGTCAAGCTGTTGTTAATATTGCAAACATCTTAGTAGAATTTGGAGAATATTTTTTGGTTGATATTGTACTTGCTCATGCTAAAGAAAGATTTCCCAATGAACCATGTAATAAGGTATCATTTATATGAATCCATATCAAATTGATATTATTGATTTAATATTAAATGAATTATTTATATAAGTTTATATATGATTGCATACTATTTTTTTTATATATTTGTTTTATAGATATGGATGCTAAGTGAGCAACTTTATGTATTTACACAATTAATGAGACAAGAAAAATGGAGTGAAGCTGAAGCAATAGCGTTAAATATTTCAAGTTTAGATCCTTTGGAATGTAAATTTAGGTATAATAATATTTAAAGATATTATTTCATTATATATCAGTATTCGTATATTCGGTATATATATCATGAAATTTAAAATATCTTCAAACTCCTTCATTTTTAATGATATGTATGTATACATAATTTTTATATTTATAAATTTGAATAGATTAGCGGAAGTTTGTTTAGAAAAAGGAGATTATCCGAAAGGTTTAGAATGTATTGATAATATTGAGAAAGATGAACAAATAACTCCTCAAAATAAAATAAGAGCTATGATTCTTTTAAGTCAAATAATGTGTGCTTCTGTTTCATCAGAGAGTGGAATTGTAGGAGTTAATTCATTAGTACTTTTAAATACAGCATTAGAATTGGCAATAAAGAATCATTTATCTTATTATAAAGCATTAATAAAAATGCATCTTGCAAACATTCAGGTAACTAAATTAGTTAATATTTTTTTCTATGATTTGAAGTTACACATTCACAATTATTGTTATTAAGTATATTTATATTAATATTTTCAGTTAATAATGGGTATGCCAACTTTAGCATTAAATTTAGTAGAGGAAGCAATTACGCAAATTTTAGCGCATGGAGGATATTATGATCAAGGTAGAGCGTTTATTTTATATGCAAAATGTTTAGTCGCTACTGCTCCAATATGCGACAAAACTCGAAAGGAAGTAATTTTAAAAGCTATTAAAGCTCTTTCCAAAGCAAAAAATTATTTTACGAAAATCGAAGCATATGGAAAACTAAGAGTTACATTATGTTTAGAATCTTTACTATGTCATGAGATTGATCTTAAAACTGAACGAAATCAATGTGCTTTTGAATTTCGTCAATTAGATCAACAACTTCTTACAAAACTAGATAATTTATCATTATATTGAAAACAGAAAAAAAAAAAAAAATAAAAAACGATAAACATACAAATATATGTATAAATTGAAATAATACTCTTTTTTTTCTGTGTATTAAGGAACGAAACATTCAATTGTATTTTCGTAAAAATCTTTCTTTTTATATTGAAACGTTAAATATTCATTAATTAAAAATTATAATCTTATGATATTAATACGATATTAATACGATATTCATATAATCATTGTAATAAGTTATTTGTATGTATATGGTTATTTTTTAAAATAAAAGATGTTAATAAATTGATGTTAATAAAAGTTTTTAATATAAAATTAATATAAAACTTACCTGAAATATATTCTGAAAATGATTATTTAATCTATTATAAAATAAAATAATGGAGGAGAAATAAAGAATTTTTAAATAATAATGACAAGTATACAATAGAAACATTTATTTATAGAGTCTGCCGCGAAGATACAACAGAATTTTCCATATTCTAAAGTTTTTTACCTACTCCTATTATGGGAGTTAGGTATAGTTCATACGAGTTATCTTCATTTCTTGTTTATCATTTGCCAACAAGTTTTTCTGTTCAAAAATCAACTCGCATGAATCACATAGTAAGTGCACACAGGACACAGATAGGTGAATGATAACGCACGAAAATCACGAGGATTTTTATTTAATCCCAAAAATTTTCAGCGAATCGTCAAAGATGTATAGATGGTACTTTCATCGAAGAAACTTTGAATGCGTATACTTAAGTGATAGATTACATCCGTTGAAAAACACGCACACATTTTTGAAATTTATCGACATTTTTTGTGAGCAATTTTTATCTTATTCAAATACTTTTTATTTTGTGAAAAGCATTTTTCTTATAATAATATTTTCTTTTTCTATAATACTAATAGCAGGACTTATTTTGCGAATATATTTCTTTCTTTTCTTGTTAACTTTTAAAACAGATATGTTTTTTTTTTTCGAAAGTATTCGTTTCAATAATTATATGTTTAAATAAACCCGTAATTTTTCAGATATGGATGCTCACTTCGATTTTTTTTTCAAATTTTTCACGCTAAAGTGCACGTATTTTCGGTGCAACAAAGGGGGGAAGACATATGAATATACACAGCCGGGTTTACACATAATGTTTTTTTTTTTTTTTTTTTTTTTTTACAATACAAGAGTGACATAGTTTAGAAAACATTTCTATATTGTCACAATACGATTTCTTTATTTGCTCCGATGTATTGAATTTAATTACGCACAATTAAGCGTTTGCCTAGTTAATTTTTTTTTTTTATAGCAATTTTATATTTTATTGTTTCTAATACAACAAAAATATTATCTATAATTATATCTCATTAATTATAATTAATTAATTATTAATAGAATATAATAAGAACATATATAAAAATTTAATATATGTACTTATATTATAACATATAATAACAAATTGGAAGAAATTGGAGGAATTTATATTGATTTTTAATGAAATCCATTCTTTTGAGAAATATATAGAATTCTCTATAATTTTTCGAATGACAATGAAAATTTTAATTTGTGATATACATAGTTCTTCGAATTGATATTTTAATTTCCCTGCACCATAAAAATATGAAGTGGAGCACTATCTGCTCGAGTTTTATTCAAAGATCGTATATTAGAATACACATTTTTCTTTATAATAAATTTTATAATACATAACTATTCTATTAAAAATAGCATCGTTACCATGGACATTATTCTGAAACATATATACGAAATACCAAAATATTGATCGTTGTTCAAAATGTTCAAAATAGAGATGATTTTATAATCACTTTTTCTAACTTAAAAGCCTTTAAATTATGATACCGATAATTACATATCATTATTCATAATAAAGCATGAATTTCATAACGATTATTTTAATCTTAATGAAATTTAAATAAAAAATTTTCATACTTTCTCAATTGTTCCAATAATTATAAACATTTTTACGAATTTACATCATTAATATAATATATAATGTGATTTGTTAAAAAAAAAAAATTGTTTGCGCCTTTAAACAATAAAAACAGCCGAGCAAATTAATCATTCAAAGCTGTGCATTTCGTTCGAGGTAGGTTCTTCATTTTTTTTTTCTCGTTCAATGTTATCCTGATTGAGCTTTTAGAAGACTTTTTAGGCGGGCAAGAATCAAAAGCGACGAGAAGTTCTTTCCTTTCGAATCTTTTCCTTTTGTTACAATTTTCTCGACTTTTTGACGAGATTCTGTCCGTTTTGTCGAGCATAGGACGGTAAGGTTGCTCGTAGAGAAGTAATTTACACACCATCATCGTTAAACAGAGGATATTGATGAGAACAATCAAACTTCCATGACTCTTTGCACGGAATTGATATCGAGTGCACAGTTGCCAGTTGTATCGGGAGAATCTTGGAGGTATTCTTCGGATGGCGTCATTCCGGCGGTTCTCATGTCGTCTCTCACTCGTTCCACCTGAAACGAATAATGTTTCTTTCTTTATTTTTTTTATTTTTTTTTATTAAACAAAGAGAAATAGAAAATTTTTTCAATTCACAAGACGTAGATTGGTTTTTCTTCGTTTCATCGAGGAACAATTAAAGATGCTTGCGGTGTAGCAAACTAACGGAAAGAAATTCGAGTTTAGATTGAACGAGTTCCACCAACCTGTTGGAGGACCCTCAACAAATTCAGGCCGGCGACTTTTTTTAAGTCGAGCACATTCCATTTCCCACTTCGAAGAAGTTCGGCGAACAGTTCCGGATACTTTGAAACATCTTCGAGTCCTCTCGGTGTTCTGTTAAAAAAATCGATGCCTCTTTAATATCAAATGTTTGATAACAACTTATTGTTGTTATTTTTAAAGATTTTTGATATTTATTTTTGATGATATAAAATAATAAAAAATTCATAGAAAAAACACATCTTTTATTTTTCCTCCGATCGAATATCGACATCAATATTTATTAAATCAATGTTTATATTAAATCAATGTTATATAAACGAAATAAACGAACAATCTCTAACGCTTGTTTATTAATCGTATTACGGAATAACAAACATTTATTAAATTACAACTTGTTGTAATTCTTTCCCATTAACGAATTCAAACGAGTCAAACAAACTATAATTCTTTTTTCGAAGATCAATAAACCGTTAAAAACTTAAAAACTTATCATAGAATATCGTAGAGAAAGAAAGAAGGAAAAAAAAATTTACACCACCATCATTTCTATGTTAGCCGATTTATAGTATAGACACGATGAAATGAACTTGAATTCTGTTTACAGAAAGATACGATAAATCGCGCTATAAATCTTTCGACCAATATCGCAGCAACGAAAAGATTAATTAGAACTGTGCGTAGTACTTTCTTGATTAAATTAAACGAATCAAATTGGATCGTGACTCTTTTTTTCCTGCGTCCTACCATAATTTAAGAAATAATTAAAATGCCGATATTCGACCAATATTGATGAAAGAAATTTAATTTAGGATAAGAGAGCATTAAGTAACTTCTATTCTTTATAATGTATATGGATTTATGGGAAGAAGAAATTTACTTACTTGTTGATACCGTCGAAGTCGCCACCGACACCGATGTGGTCCACGCCAATTAGATTTCTAATGTAGTATATATGCTCAGCGACGTCGGAAATGGTCGCCTGAGAGCCACATTTCACGAAGTAATTATAAAACGTCACCATCACTATTCCACCGTTGGCAGCCTACAAGTAGAATTTTAATAATAACTTCGATAAAGTCCTTCAAAATTTAAAGAGTATATTATTTTCCAAAGTTTTCAAATGTCGTCGTTTCGAAACAAAGATCAAAAATAACAATTCTCTATGTTTGGAACAATTTAACAACAATTATGAAAATCGATGTTATAAGAAATACGTTAACATTTTTTGAACGTGAAACGAGGAAGAGGAGGAATCTCGAATTATTCTAGGAAAAATCGAATTATTTTAACCAAAATATTACAACTTAATTGCACCTTCCGTTAACCGCAGTTTCTGACCGCAACTACTGCGCCACGTTCTTCGACCAAATCCACTGCAATGTTCTCACGTAACCGCATTTCTCGATCGTACGTTTCTCCTTTCGGGAACCGCTTTCGATATTCCAACTTTTCGATTTTCTTGCAATCGTTTATGTTTGAAACTTTACTTTACGAATCCTTTTCCGAGATTGAAATCCGCTTTCTTTTTTTTCCTTCCAATGAATAATGGATCGTTACTTGAATTTTATTCGAGAAAGAATTTAAACGTCTCAATTCAATTATTTATATTTAATAAATTAAATGATTGCACAAGTTTTAAAGAATTCTTTCTAATTTATGATTCGAAACAATAATAGGAAATTTAATTTGAAACGGATTAAACAATTATGAAATATTTTATCAATAATTTGTCAAAGTTTAATTAAAAATTCTTTTACGAGGAGAGAATCTTTTATCGGAGGGAATTCAAGAAAGAAGATAGGTTAATTTCGCGCCTTATTAATTTGTCCCTTAACGAGGAAGAGGTTCCCCATAATGGAGAAGAAAATCAGACGATAGAAACGAATCGATGATAAATGTTTCTGGAACTCCAATAATCATCTATCCTCGAGAGAGAGAGAGAGAGAGAGATATGCCATACTGAGACAGAGAGAGAGAGAGAGAGAGAGGGTAAAAGTAGAAAAATTGCCATTTCCTTTTGATTCGTTGGAAATTTGTTCTCTAACGGATCCTTTCACGTAGATCGTTGGTAAATCGTGACTCTTCAACAATGAATTTCATGAAGCATAGTAACAGAGAGGATTTTTATATTAAATACCAGTTTGACCAGGAATGGAAATATTTTTAACGAAATTCTCCAAATTTTTACATCTTGTATCGTGTTTAATATAACACGTCAAGACTCTTTTGCAAATTTTGTTATAAAATTACATTTTCCTCTTCTCTTATTTTCCTTTACAAAATTTTACTCGTTCCACGTTGTATTTTTTTTCTTTTTCCAACGAACTTACTAAAGTAATTTCGATTCTTTTAATTAGAAAAAAAAAAAAATTTATCATATTAATCGTTCCCTTCATAGAATAACTTACCAATTGCTTCAAAATGTCGTCGGGAACATTTCTCGAGGAATTACAAATGGCGAAGGCCGAGGAGTGAGAAAAGATGAGGGGTGCTCTGCTTGTCCTTAAAGCGTCCCTCATGGTAGCTCTCGCTGTATGACTAAGATCTATCAGCATACCAAGCCTATTCATTTCTTGGACTACTGTTTTCCCGAACGCTGTTAGACCGCCTCCTAGACAACAAATAAATATTTCACTATTCCCCCTTCTCTCCATTAAATCCCTTTTCTATTCTATTCAAATATCGAAATTATATTTCCTCTCACTGTTACTTTTAATTTTATTCGAAAATATATTCGTTTCGACAATGAATATTTTTTTACCATCATTATGCGTTCCATCAATCGCGAAATTTTAAAATTTATCTCATCTTATCAACTCACCATCCTCATCCTCGTCTTCAACCGTCGAACTTTTCGCCCACGGTGTATTGCAAGTGTGCGTGAGGGTCAGATAACGCACACCTAATTGATACAGTGTCCTTAAAACAGCTAAACTACTTCCTAGACTATGTCCACCCTCCACCCCAATCAGCGAAGCTATTCTGCCTCTTTCACGAGCCTCCAGGATCTCTGAAAATTTATGAAAAAGAAATTTAATTATTTATTTATTTTTTTTATTAATCATGAATGATACAGAGAGATTGTAATTCTTTTTTTTAGAAAAGATAAAGGAAAAAAGTTAAGCAAGCAAGATTCGTAAATGCACGTTTCGAGTAATCGGGAAAGATATTCACCCCTTGAAGATGCAGCGAACTGCAAGTGTTGCGAGTACTTCTCTATGAGCCTCTTAATGAGGTCCACCTGCTCCAGAGTCAGCTGGACCGCGTTGAGATGCTGCGACTCGCACGGCACGTAAGCAGACCAAAACTGTGAACGAAGTAAGAGGATTCTTTGGTTAATTAGAAAAGAGAAAGGGGAGAAGGAAGAGAGGCCAAGGTTGATTAGTCGTACGTAGAACGCGAGAAACGAACAGAGTTTCACAGAGATTAAAGATTGCACGTGTTTAAACGATTATTTCCAATTATTTTTTTTTATTTTATACGTAATTACACATAATTCTGAAATAAAATTTTGCTTTCGTACTTTATCTTCCTATTTAAACAATACTTTAACGATACTTGCACTCGTGGAAATTTCGATTACTTTTTCGAATACATTCCTTTTTCTTTTTTTATCGTGCGTTCAAATGGCGAAAGTTTGCCAAAGAGAGTTCGCAACACGTTGGGCTAAACCGACCGATGATCGATGGGGAAATGGCGCTCGAATTTTGGTTCATTATTGCAGTTTAATAAGATCGTCGTCCATTATTGTAGTGAAATTTATTACGCATTACTTTATGCCACGAAACCGTGACAAATTTTATGAGGGTGGTTCGTGATTTATCGTACCGCAAATATGGTATCACGTAGCGTCTATAAATAATCTTCTCCATGAAAATTTACTGCGACCTACGGTTAATCGAACCACGAAGCTAACAACAAATAATAGATTAGATAGGCATTAGGGTTTGATTCTAGAACAATTTCATTTATCCTTATTTTTTCAAAGCGAATTCTCGATGTTATTGTATTCTGTTTCCTCCATTGTCTCTTCTTCTCTTCTTAAACGAAGAGAACGTTCGTTTAAAATTCAATTTGAAATTCTCCCCTCCTCCCCCTCCCCCCCTAAATATATAGCACGAACGAGATATATCGTTTATCGAAATTGAAAACGAATTACGAAGCATATTCACGGAGGAACGCAAGCTGAATATTATACACGACTCTCGAAAACAATAATAGCAATTTGCAATTTTATAATTTTTCACCATTTTTCGTATCGTTCCAGTAACACATATTATATTTAATCTTTTAAACATTAATTCTTGTTCGAGCGATATATATATCGAACGATAAATTTGCACGTGACTAAAAGCTTTCATTTATATAAATAATAGATAGCGCATAAAATTCCATTGCTCTTGTTAAAAGGGATTAAACGGATTGAATTAAATTTTCGATAGAATGGAAAACTGTAAATAATTTATTTCCCATTTTTATTTTTAAAATCGTAAATCGAACCAAAAAAAAATTCTATTTATTAATCGATTTTAAAACGTTGCAATTCCTCCCAATTTTATTTCTCCTCCGTTTCCCCTCCCGCTAGAACGCTAGAAGCGAGCATACGTACAACCACCCCAAAGCGATCTCTCACCCCCATCCTCTATACATCGTACGCTGCTACCAACCTCGGCTAACTCTCTCACCTTACAACTTATACCCCTCCAACTTTCAACCTCGTTGATCGTTCGTGACTAACTCCTAAACCAACCGAAGGGCAAACTAACCGTGAAAGACCGCAAAGTCTCCTATGTTTCTCTCACAAATACATATATATATGTACATACACATCATATATATATATATATATCACGATAGAAGACACACGCTATTTCGCTGACGATTCGCGTCATCGTTTCCCGCCGACGAATGCTCGGCTGGCTGGCTGCGCGATAATGGCGTATCCGGGTTGTAGGAAGGTGGAAAAAAGATAGGAGGATGGGAAAAACAGGCAAGAAGAAAACCAGTCGGCTAGGTAGCTTGGAGCGCAAAAAGAAGCAGCCGGAAAACTTGGAGAACCGGTAACGAGCTTGCGGTCGAAAGCGTAAGGGAGAGAGCGAGAGCGAGCGCGAGAGCGACAGAGAAAGAGAGCGAGCGAGCGCGAGAGCGACAGAGAAAGAAAGCGAGCGAGCGCGAGAGCGACAGAGAAAGAGAGAGCGAGCGAGCGCGAGAGCGAGAGAGAGAGAGCGAGCCAGCGCGAGAGCGAGAAAGAAAGAAAGAAAGAGAGAGAGATGGTTGGTTGGTGTTTGTGGAACGTAATATCGAGTCGTTTTCCGTTTCGCCAGAGAACCAGAGAACACACCATCCGCGTGTTTCATTATGTGTGTCGCGTTACACGGTTATCCACGATAAAGAAAGGAAAGGTTTTCTGTGTCATCTCGCGGCCACGTTGTCTTTCTTAATATTCTACCGGAGATATCCACCGGATTTCAAACGAGTCTCCTCGAAATATTGCGTTTCCTTTCGATTTTTCCCTTCGCAATGTTTCCAACGAAATTGCCAACGTTTTTCGTGTGTATATATATATATTTCGCCATTCTTTTCTCAGCGATTGCTGAGAACAATAAAAGATCTTTGGAATTGTGTCGATTGATAATTGTTCGAATCCATCCAGAACCGTACATTAATAAATAACGAACGTTTGGGGAAAAAAAGTGAGTTCTTTCTTTTTCTATTCACGCGTATAGAGTTGTAATTTATTTTTTATTTTGGTGTTTCAGCTTTTAAGTCCTGAAAGGTTTTAAAGCGTAGGTAAATGAGATTGGAAAAGACTTTCTAGGTAATCCGACGGTAAGCAGGATATAGAAGTTATTCCCTTCAATCGACAAGGAAGGAACATTGTTTCACCGTAATGCTTGAAATTACTCGAATAGGATTTAATGAAGTAAATATATGTATATATCGATCCAGATAAACGTGTAATTAAATATTCCCAGTTTTTGCCAAGTTCACTTTCCGCATTAATGTTTTCAATAGAATATTTATATTTTCGACGTTTAATTAGCAATCTTTCCCTCCGACATTTTTATTATATTTTTCATTCGGCAACATTGATCGAATAAATTAATTAATATTTTGACGCTTTAATTAACAAAAGTGGCCTTTTGTAAAAAGAAACCTCGTATTCCCCTTTATCATTTTTTTTTTTTAATTTTAAAATTAATACATTTTAAAAAATTCATAATATTAATATCGCATTGATCTATTTCCATTCAAATTTTCTCATACATTTTTATATCCTTCTCGACAGGAAATCACAATCCTCGAAAATTGGAAAGCTATCGATGCGATAAATCTGTTTCGATGTTTCATCTTGATACCGAAAGATTAGACCTGCTTTAAGGAACGCGCGTCGTCTGGTTGTAAATAATCTGATCAGGATTTTTGTCTGACGCCAGTGATCCCTGCTTACAGGATCAGCCAACTGGAGGAAGAGAGAGAGAGAGAGAGAGAAAATGTTGGAACTATAGCGAGATATGGGGAGAGATATCGGCGATAATAAGCTACCGTGTGCCAACAGAGGAAAGTTTTATAGGGTGGATTAAACTCGAGGATAAAGTTCTTGTATTAAGTATTCTATTAAATATTCTACTCTAATTTTCTTCGAGATATATGTGTATATCTTTTCCTACACGCGCAAGGATAATCAATCAGTAGATTAAATCAAGAGGACGAAGGGTTATCACGATAAATAAATGAATTTTAAAAATTTTGAAGCCTGAAATTGCTTTACACGATGTGAAGTAATTTCAACGTTCGATACGTAACCATTTCAACTACTGATAATTTCCACATTTGTGGATACGTGTATACATGGAAAAATCATTCGAAACGTTTCATAAATATTAATCGTATTAATTTTTAATCGTCGTAACGTTAATAAATTTATCTTCAAAAAATTATTCCACCAGAATTTTCGATTTGAAAAAATTTCGATCAAAATAAATATAAACAAAATCGTTGACCGGGAGGAGAGAGAGAAACTTTGAAAAACTGTTGGCCACGAAAAGAGGTTGGAGAAGAGGTTCGCAAATTAATTACATCGTTCCTTCTAGTTGGCTAAATAAAAAGCTAAGCGAATTTCATGGGATGGCGAGCCAGGCTTGTTTTATTATTTCCCTCTTTTGCCTACGTTTCACCCAAGTTCTCGAGAGGAAATATGCACGAACGTGCCATGAAAATATTTCTTCTTTAATTTTCCTTAAACCCCTGGTGGTTTCGTGGTGGCTGTAAGGGTAAGCGCCCTCCCCGTTGGATCCGTATGCGTGCACACGCGTGTGCTTGTGCGTGTACCATGGTCGGACGTGACAAGTTTCCAAGGCTTTGTGACGATAATCGATGCATTCAAGCCGTCCCAGACGAGTAACCTGAAGTAACCCCTCGGTTCAACTGCATGGAAAACACCGATTCCTTCTTCAGACGTCACCCTTCTTATTTTTAACCCTTTAAAAAGCTTACCACGCGTGAAATTTTCTCCCCTCCTTTTTTAACCTCGATAACCAACGAAACGATACACAAATTTAGTAAAAAAAAAAAAAAATATTCGGATCATCCTTTCAACGTGCCATCGATTTTAAAGCGTGATCGAACACACTTTCTCTCAGATCCTATATATACGATCATCAGGAGATAGATCACCTGACCGCCGACCATCCCTTGACGAAGCCTAACCAAATCCGTTTGGCTCCAGGCGCTCTTGCTCCAAGGCGCGACTTGCCGTAGGTCCTTCTCGAAATCGAAGTCGGCCAGCTGGTTGTGAACGAAGTTTCTAATGTTCCAGGGCAGGTCATTGTGGCCGTCGATCAAAGGCACCTCGGAAAGGACCTGTCGCACTGTCTCCAATCTCTCCTTGGGCGATGTCAGGTGTGCAGTCTCGCCATCGGCTGGTCGTGGCCCAACCCTTCCGACCCAGCTCCCGATCGACAGTATGATCACGCTTGCTGTCCAGACACCGCTCTGACCGCCACACTGCAACACCATTTCATTACCACGGTTAGTGTAAAATTATCATATACGAATGTATCACATGATTCGGAATTTTTCAAGAAAGGTTTTACCCTCTCGACACTCTCTCCAGGGAGGGGAGAAGGGAAATTACGATTTGGGATCTTTCCAGAGGGCCACTAATGCGATTCTGAACAATTTACCGGCGGATCACGGTTTTATTGCCGCCATTAGGGACGGTTCTGTAACTAATCGCAGTTGAGCCGTAAATAATCGGGAGCGAGTTTTTACTGTTGAGCAAAAATAAACCTTTTTCATTTTGATGGATCCATTGCGAAGGCGTTTGTTAATAATTTCTTAGGGGAAAAGAAATTATTTCCGAGAATACGGAATTTAAATTGTATCGCGCGAAATTAAAAACTTTATCGATTTAAATACGTACGAATCGTATATACGAGAAGTTATTGAAAAGTTTGAAACTTGAACTCCCCCCTATAACCCCGTTTTAATCAATTTCGCTTCTCTCCAATTACCGCCAAATTCCCCCTCCATTCCATTACCTAAAATGTCAGCTTGATTAAAGCTTCATCGATCCAGAGATTCGGTTATCCGAGATACTTTCTCCACGATGGACTCGGCCGAATCGAAACTATATATAGTTCAAGCGGTTAACCATGTAAACTCGTAGCTATGGCGGTCAGATGGGAGACGAGGTATCCAATCCTTTCTTCTTTATCGAGAAATGCTTTACGAATGCTTCGAAAGAAAAAAAGAAGAAGAAAGAATGCAACGCTAGAGAAAATTATCTTTTAAGAAAAAAACTTAACCACTCTAAAGATAAATTTTCTTTGAACGTTCCACGCGGATACATTTTAGGATATAACGAGTTCGGGAAATGTATTTCGCGCTAATACAACCGGATGTCGTGCTCACTCTCGGCTAATATTCGCAGAGAAACGCGATATCCAAAGAGGGTGAAGGTGAGCGACGGTAGTGGGGGAGGGGAGGAGAAGGCTTTGATGTTTTCGTCCAGAAATAATTTACTGTTTCCGTCCTGTGAGTTGCAAATATTCCCCGGTGAACTGTCATCGCGAGGCTGCAGGCGGTGAATAGTTTATGATCCTCGTCAAAGGAACGCGAATTCCTTTTCGCAGGACTGTTCAAAGCGCGTTAGAATGAGAAAAGCGCACGAAATAGGCTTTATCCTTCCTCGCCAATTATTTCCTTCGACCACCACAACTTTCTTCCCCAATTCGACTTCTCCGGAGAGAATCTAAAAAAAGTTTTCTTAAAAATTATATTTTATACAAAAATTATTATATACGATATATCCGTTTGCAGTGAGATCGATCTTGGTATATCGTTGTTCGTCAACCGGCATCACGTCGCCGATGCCAATTCGTCGAAGGAGTGACGAATTGCTGCTTCTTGCCGGACGGGTGATCGATCGAGGTAGTTTGATTAAAAATGGACATCGCCTGTCCGAATTCGTTTACGCGAAAGACAAACTTTCGTTTTAACGCAGCTCGACAGGTGGGTAAATTCAACGGATGGATATCGACAAAGGAGAGAGGAAGTAGTAGACACCAACACTCTTTCTCTTCGAATTATAGGAAGTGAAATTTTTTTTAAAAATTATATCGCGTTAAAATTATATAGCGAGCAATTTTTCTTTCGAAATTAATACAAATTAATATCCGGTTTCGTTTAATTCTTGTCAAGAATTAAAGAAAAAAGTTGCATGAACGGAGCAAGTGTTTTTCTTTTCCAAGTGTTTTGTATGTATAGAAAGGATTACACGGGTTGGGGGAAAAGAAGGAGAAACGGCAGAGTGGCGAACAATGTCGCGTGGCTGTATCCAGCGCCTGACTACTTAAATGGCAACTGCGCTACTTGCTCGCCGAACTGTGGCGCTGCGTACGCTTCTCCACCTTTTTCCTTTTTCTTTTCCACGAGAGACCGAGATCCTTCGAATTCCCCGCGCTCTTATGGGAATTTTTATCCAAGGATAAAAATTTTATTTCGCCCTGTCTTCGAATCGCGGTTAAGGCGTACGAACATTTCTCTTCTCGAACGACATATCGGACGATATATAACACGAATCGTTATCTCAACTATTTAAATTTTCTTCCTTCGATGCGATTCAAAATATTCCAACAGTTTCTACGCATTCATACATTTATCGATCGCTCTACGAAAAAATCACTTCACAATGTAACATTTCCAAGAGCTAAGAGAGAAAGAAGTATGCACGCAGGCGCGCGTAAAACGTAAATAAAATTTAATCAAAGTGGGCAGGCGGGGATCTTCCAAAATGAATTCCATCCCCTTTCGATCCGCTCCCCTCTCTCCGATTAACACCCCCTCCCCCCTCCCTCGTAAAAATTCCAATATCGAGGAGATCTTGTCCCGACTACCACCGGCAAACGGAAGGACAACCCGTGGAAAAATCTCTCATAGATTCGCCTCGGTCTTCGATTGTCGTCTCGCGATTTACATCCCCTCTCTCGTCCTTTCTTTTTTATTAAAAGATCGTAAAAAGAGTTGTCGCTGCACTCCCCTCTCTTCGTTAAGGCGAAAGCAAAGGGAAACGGAGTGGGATAGGAGTTGGATTGGCCGGCATCCAAATATCCCGGTATTAGAGGAACGTGGTCGAAGAAAGTAGAGATCTCGATCGATCGATCGAGGATCGAAGTTCGACGAGACCACAATGGACGTTGGTTACAATGGTCCAAAATGAAAGGACGAAAGGAATAATCGTCTCTTCTCCCTTTATTTATATTTTCTTTTTCTCTCCTCTTCGACGTATCGCCACCGATACGTTTCGAATCACTTATATACGAGGGTTACCTACAAGATGGAATTTAATGCCTTTCTCGAATTTATCACTTGGGCTGGTCGAGACAGCTACTTCGAGACGGTGGGGAAGAAATATATTTTCCAAGCATGGAGGTATTTTTGTTTTAACCCCCACCTTTCCCTCGCTTTATGCTTTATGCCCGCTCTGTACACGGCACCGGTTATCGCGCATGCCGTTTCGAATTTTGACGAGTCGTTTGGATTTTTCACGATCCATTTATTTCGATTTTAAATCGATCGAGCGACGACGCCTTTTGTCCGAAATTTCCTCCGTTTCCGTCGAAACCAATTCGCTTTTGTAAATTGGGTATTTTTTTTTTTTTTTTTTTTTTTTGAAAAGGCAATGCGTTTGAACAGCGTTTATCTTGCTTAATCGACGTTTTAAAGCGCCCGTACCCGAGATCCAATTATACGATCTTCGAAATTACGCCACCACGAAATAACGCTCCTTCGCTTTATTAACGGTATCGGGTTCTCTCCTCTTGGAAAACGAGACGCAGATGCGTTTATTCGTCCGAAGGGAAGTTGGTACGGGTCACCGATCACGTTTACAGAGCCACCATATCGTTCCTTTTGTACAATTGACGAGGCAATTTCGCGGATCGAGGCGAAGCCTTCGAATCCATTGTAAAAACGAAAAAACGCGTGTAATTTTATAGTCTTGGAAACGTTCTCTCTCCAGCTTTCGTCACGTTGGCAAGTGTTCTCGATTTCGAATAGACGGTTATAAATTTTGGGTTATAAATTTTTTCGAAACCTTTGATTTTATACAATTTTTTATTATTTTTCATTTATTCTCTATCTTTTCCATATATATATATATATATATATATATGTATAGTGTAAATTTTAATTCGTTTGAATATAAAAATTGATTGCATCCGTCGACGATCCTTGCTTTTTTGTTTCAACCGCAATAACGATCAATTTTTCCCCAATTATTTATCCGCGTTTAATTTATTTCCCTTCCTGCACACACCAGATAAATATCGATTCGATCCTCCGTGGATATAAATTTTAATTTCCTCGTGACTCGACGTAAAAAAATTAATTCAACTAACAAATGTCACTTTTCTACCGAATTTTCCGCGATACTTTCAATTTTACCATCGAATCAGAGAACATCGATTTAACGAAAAGAATTCAGAGGATCGAATTAACGAATTACTTTTAACGAGGCGAATTTCGGACGATATCGCAAATCGATATCGGTCAGGCTTAAATATTCATCCTCGTTCGAGCTCCCCTGCAATATTTCCGAATTACCGAATCACGTGCCAGGAAGGAGCCGGCCGATAAAGTGGATGCAAGTAAGTGGAAATCTAAGAGTAAATGCCGGCGCGTAAGGGAAGCGAATTGGAAATTTCTCCGATCGCAATTCGCGTTACGTGACCGTCTCCCTCCTCCTCCTTCTCCTCCTCCGCGCGGTATTTCATGGAAATTTCTCCAGGGACGGGCCTGGATGCCGCCTCCATCGTCCAGGCCATCCTTCCGCCACGTGTGCGCCCCTAAAACATCGCGATCCATCTTGCCCACGCCAGACAATTTTTCTCCCGCTCGAGATAGACATCGCGCAGGCGCGCTCGCTCGAAAACGGCGACAACGTGAACGAAGATTTCGGGTGGAATAAGACCTTTTTCTTTTCCTTCTTTCCTTTCTACGAATGTTCGCCAACGTTTTTAATCTCCACGTATTTTTCGGCTCTTGGTAAGAATCAAGTCGATCAGAAAGATTTGGAAATTGAAAAGTATTTCGATCGTCCATATTTTGTTTTAACATTTCGCTCGCTCGAATTCGATTCGATCCTCCATTATGAATTTTGCCGGCCATTGTTACGAAAAGCCGCGCGTCCGTTCGAACGAAAATATCCGCATTTCTACTCTACTCTCGCGATCGGACGTGGCCTCAGATTTCCCATTCACCTTTTTTCCACTTTTTTAAACGAGCTCTCGATCGAACAAGCCGCGTCGTAACGTTACGAGAGAAATTTTGGAAGAAAAATTAAAAATTGGGAGTGATTTTTAAGCGATTGATTTTTCCGCGCTCGAAATTGTTTCGGTAAATAATTGTTATTATTGCTCTCGTGCCTTTTTATTAATCGAAAATATGGAGCGCGAATTTTGACGTGAAATTACGAATTGGATTTCCATAAAAGAAACGCGGGGAGCGCTCGTCACGTGGAAATAATGCATTAAAAACACAAATTTCGCAAACTCTGCCGCAATTATACGTACGATCATTACCATTCATAAATTTCAAACTTTCATACGCCTATCGCATTCTATAAATTGCTTTCATAATAAAAGTATGAATAATCAAAGAGAATAAATAATAAAAACTCGTCGTTATTTAACCGTTCCATTATCCAGTGTATCTTTGCTCCACGATCTCACCACTTCTTCTCTTTCCAAATACCAAACCCACACCTTATTCCTAGTCAAAACTCTGAGATCGAAAGATAATCGACCCTTTTAAAGAAATAATTAACCGTTTTTCACCAACTTATTAAGTTGGAAAAAAAGAAAAAAGCAAACGAAAAAGACCAAAAAGAAAAAGAAGGAAAAAGTATCGATGAATTCTGGTTTCGCCATAGATAGGTTCACAACTTTCGTTCCTCCCTTTCTCTCTTTTTCCATCGTTCTATCGTTTTTCGCAGGTTTCGATTTTTCGAAACGCGGGGGATGATCACGAATGGAACGCGTTTTCGGGTGTATCAAGATACTTGGAAAGTTAGTAGAAATTCCTTTTCTACCGACGTAATAGAAGCATTTATCCAATATTTTTCGAAAATTTTTGATTACAATCGTCGGCCACGATTCTTCTCTCCCTCCCTCGTGTAAAAATGTTCGCTCGTAACGAGGGTTGGTACGCGATGCGCGTGCACAAAACCGGGCAAGACGTGGACGACACGAGAGAAGGGGAGAGCTAGCCAAAAAAGGAACAAGGCGCGAAACAAGAGAAAAGGAAAGAAGGAAGAGGGGAGAGGAGTAACGCGTTCGTTTAATTTTCGACCGTGGTACGTGAAAATAAAAAGCATTGGCGAGCTCCACCCCCTCGAGACCTTTTTATTTCTGTTTTTCCCTTCCCCCTCCGTGAAACAATTCCACGGCGCCCTTGTTCATCACGCCATTTCTTCCTTCCTCCTATTCTCTTCTCTCTTCTCCGCGGGCAGTAGGGACAGAAGATCCCAAATGGGAGAGGAAAAATGATAAAATCGTTGGAAAGTTTGGGAACTTTGTTATTCCGCTGGAGAAAGATTCAAGATGCCTGCCAACTTTCCGCGTGAAACTTGGAAATATTTGGATGGTGGATGCTTACCCCCCCCTTTTTTGGATTTCATTTTCTGCGTTTTGGAAAATGGAAGGTATTCGAATAGTAAAAATAGAAATAAAATTTGATTTAATTTAAACTCTCGCGTGAGCGGAATTATTTCCTTGGTCAAGCTTTGTTTCCTTTTACTATCGGTTACCGGGGATATAAAAGAGAGAAAAGAACGTTGTTACTCGAGGGGAAATATTCGTCGAGTTACTTGCAAACAAGAATTGGGCTTGCACTAGTTTCCTCTTGTATCTTCCTTTACTCCAACTCGAACGTTGAAATTAACATTGATCGAGCATAAAGAGATATTTTTGGAGAGGAATTTGGCCAATCGCATTTTTGCTCCTATTCGATAGGACGAGGGCCCTAGGAAAACTTGATTTCCAATAAATTCGTAGAGTATATTCCAGGAAAAACTGATAAGATTTCGCCGGAGGCCCTCCTTTTATTATTCATTTGCCATCCATTTCTTATCCATTTTTATCACTTAAAAGGAGCGAAACCTTCTTCTTTTCTCTCCGCCAGACAAGTCTTTCGAGGATCGTTAGAGGACGTCTCGATTTCGATCGAATCGAGAAGAGTAATTTTGGTGATGATACGAGGAGGCGAAGGGGCGAAGAATGAAAGGGAGGGTTAAAAGAGCGCAAGACGGGTCCCAAAACGGGCGGCAAACACTTTGAACGTGGGTTAGTGCGATCCATTCAAAGATGCATGCGCGTTCTGATTAATATTGAAACCTTAATTAACGCTCCTCCGCAGGCCAGAGGATCAATCTGCAGAATTTAAATTGAACGTTTCATTGCGCTTTCAATAATGCATTTCAATTCTGAAACCGCTTCTTGTACTCCCCGAATGGTAATAATAGATGAGAATGGTCAATGATAATTCTCCCAGCCCGGAAATTTTCATTTTCTTCCAAACGATTGAAATTTTCAATAGTAAACTCTTAAAAAAAAAAAAAATCTCCTGCAAAAAATGATTCCTCAACGGTTCCGTCAAATCGAGCCTCGTAACGCCATCTATCTTCACGAGCAAGAATCACTCTCGCGGAAAACGGTTATAGCCGGTCTTAAATTTTACTTAACGCTATATGGCATCGTAGGTACGTAGGTAGGTAGGTACGTAGCGAACCAGTCGCGAAGTTATGAACAGCGTTTGCCCGCGAGGACATAACTCTGGGCGGAAAGTTGGCGGAGAACAGCGTTGGAATCCCTTCCGTGTTGGAATAACAAACCACCTATGTTACTGTCCGCCCATCCCCTCCCTTCCTTTCCACCTGCGAAAGCGGACGCAGCTTCGATTCGATTTTCAACTTGGACGACCGCCGCATCGCCGCAGAAACACTTTGCTTCCTCCTATGTAATATCTTTCATCCTCGATATATATATTACTTTCGTACGTTGCCCCCTTTGTTTAAAAAAAAAGAGTATATATTTATCGATCCTTAAAGATATAAAGTTTATCCCTTTAAGGTCCAAGCTTCTTGTTTACCCGATAGTGAGTGGAGTGGACGAGTGGAACACCACCAATATAGCTTCGATACGCGAAAACTGATTATTCATCGCTCTCTTGGAGATCGGTAATGGAAAAGTTTGTTTTCACGATATAGGACGCGTGCGAGGACCAAACTTTTATTTACCGGTCGGTAATAAAGACGATAATAGAATATTCTATAAATGGAGAGAGCCTCTGGTTTTCGTAACGTATTCCATTAGCGAAAGTCGCCGCGAGTTTTGAGTTCAGAAAAACGAAAGAATCGTTTCTCTTTTTTTTTCCTAGCCGAGGAAAAACATCCAGATGACTCGAGAAGTATTATTTCGATTTTTATCGACGCGAGAAAAAGGGGGTAGAGATTCTCGAAATTTTTGCCCCGAATATAAACTCCTCGAAGTCGAAATGCGATACGGGTGGATATTCGAGAAGACGGAATTTTTACGAATATTGGAGAAATATTTTATTTTAAACGACAAACATCTATAATTAAGAGATCGACAAATATATGCATCGTGGCTCTCGAGGATACGTTTGCTCGAATATATATTCTTTTTCAAGCATTTCTTCCGTTTCTTTTTTCCATCTCTGTCTCTCTCTTCTTTCCTTATCTTTTCTTTCTGCTACATCCTTAACACGCCCTACTTTCTTTATCTTCGTTTCTTCTCCGACTCTTATATTTATCTTTTACCACAGTTTTTTTCACCGCATATTATTCCACTGTTTGCTTCCTCGTCCACCACTTCTCCACCACCACTCCACCCTGTTTTCCACGCTCCATTTTCTTGTTTTTCGCTTCTTTTCACTCTATCCGACCCACGTCATCGTTCCTTCCTTCCTTTTTTCTCTCTCTCTCTCTCTCTCTCTCTCTTCACCCCCGATTTTCTTTTTCGTTTTCCATTCGCCTGCTCCACGTCGCTTCAACGTCGAACTCACCCTCTTTCGCTGCACTTAGCGCGAAACTTGGTCTAGGCGAAGTTTTTTCGTTCGCCGGGCGGAATATTTTCCAATTTTTTTTTCACCTCTGCATCTATCTTACTCCTTTCCTTTTTTCAATTCGCGGATACTCCATTATTGGTGTACATCGAAATCACAAATACGTTTAAAAACACACGCACACACGGTGTTATCGAAACTGTCGTTTCACGTGCGGCAATACCGACCTAGCTCCGCCCGAAATGAACGTTTAACGGCAAACACATCGATTGGATTCTTTGATGTTGCGGCCTGGGATCGGTTCAAAGCGCACCAAACGATTACATCGGCGGATTTAATTGAATTTCAAACCGGTTTTAGCCCTCCTCCTCCTACGAATAAATTCCTGGGCAAGAAGCGGCTCGCCCAGGAAAGGAAACGTAATTCGGCTAAAACGCCCAGAGATTCCATCCGTGAGTAGACTCGAAAAGGGGATCAAGCTTAAACGCAGATCGAGAATCGTTTCCTCCTTCCTTCCTTCTAGTGTTTGGAAAAAATTTTTTCCTGTAATGATCCTATTAATTTAATTAATTTACCAAACAATCGTGAAATGTCACTTTGATATTATTTCGAGTAACGGCACGGAGTTTCGAACGGAACAAGAAGCAAACTTGAGCACGGTTTGTTGTTTCAATTAACGATACGATTGAAATAACGGTAATTAACGTCTCGTCGAATATATTCTCGTGGAAAATAGAGAGAAGAAAGTCAACTAACGTGGTCGATAGAGTCGAATATTTCCATCCTTTTCACCAATGATCTACACTATACTGCAACGAAGCAAAGTGCAATTATGAATATTTCATCATCTAATCTTAGTTTAAATATTAAAATATTTATAGTTTAAAATATTCATATTTATTAAAAGTGTCGTAATAACCTGACGAAATTTACCTTTACTTTTATAATCTCAGACAATTCATTCATCATTTTCTAAGAGTTATCTAGTAAATTATCCTTATACTAATTACTCTTTGCAACAATCTCTTTGCAATCATCTCCACCATCGAACATTGAAATACGAACGTACATCATAACACACAGGCATAATCGTTTCCCCATCTGGATCGAGGGACGTGGCGCACGTGGCAATCCGAATCGTATTAGATGGCTGGTTAAGGGGGTTGTATGCGTTGGGGGAAAACATTGGCTGCCCATTGTGCATTCCGCCTTCGCAGCAATATTTCACCAAGTAGCATCCTACGTGCTTTTTCCGCGGTCTCGCGCCAAGAACGAGGTCGCGCCTCCCCCCTCCCCTCTCTTCGAATTCCGGTCACGGTGGCCACGGATCCGGTTTCCCTTGGAAACAGCTTAGAGACACGTGGGACGGATCGACTATTAATGGAGACCCATTTATACGTGGAAACAATATTTTCCCGATTGTTTTCCATTAATAATCGACGAAAGAAAAGGCGAAAAGGAGATCGAAATTGGAGAGGTCAGTGTTGTTAGGGAGGGTTATTAAGCACTCGAGGGCGTATATTCGTAATCTGATGACTCGTACCTTGGTCGAAAGGTGCGTTAATTTTCGTCCATCTTTCGCAACAACGAGGCGGAAAATACGGCAATTTAGGCGAGCTGCATCAGGTCGAATACGCACCATCCAAAAATGGACAACGTCCATTTTTAATGGCCACCTCGACTTGCGATTTCTCGGGGTAAACAGAGCGGGTTATTATTATTATTATTCCACCGGAAAATTTTTCCAAACGAGTTGTTGGAATTAAAATTGGTGTATGAGAAGAATTACTGGATACAGTTTGTCATTTGGTTGATACATTTTCTGCTTGGAGAAAATCGATATGGAAGGGATGATTGTAACGCAACGTGGATTGTATGTAGAAAGGGGGGGATAATCGTAGCTTTTTGTCTTTCACCGTCCGCATTTGAGACGTCGAGAGGAAGAAAGCGGAAGATCAGGGGTATCGCGCCTTCTTGCCTGCGCGCTATTTCCCTCTCTTCCTTTCTCTCCAGCGATCCTTCATTCCTTGCACCGACAAGTTTTGAAAAGATGGAGCGATTGAAAAGTGAAGAGGCCGATGGAAGACGAGGGGCGATAAAAATCGAGATCGGAACGCGCTATATTTTTCCCTCCCCCTCCAAATCCGTGAGAATGGAGTGGATCATCGTGGAATAAGTAGGGGAAAAAAAACTCTCTTTCTTGGAAGGATCGTTAAAATTTCCAACCGATAACAAGTGCTGGTTAATAAAAACTGCTATTACAAAAAAAAAAAAAAGAAAAGGAGGAAGGAAGCGAGAGATTGAAAATTAACCTAAAAGTTCCTTAACGAGTCGGATCGATCGATCCCCGTCGAGAGAAAAATGGAGGAAACACTCGTCAATGGCCATTATCCTTCGCAAGTTCCGGAAGCATGGATCCGCCACTCGTTAACATCGAGCGTTATTTCGAGTGTTTCTCGTTATCGTGGATGACGAAGAAGAGAAGGAGGAGGAGGAGGAGAGCGTGTTCTCGAAAAGATTTGATTATCGAATCGGCTTAATAAAAGTCGAATAAAGTTGCGGGAGGAAGGAGCGAACGAATGGGCGGAGAAGAAAGGAAGAAAAAAAGTTAAGAAGGCGTTAAATGGGGGAGAAGGGGAGTGTTGATTCGAGGGAAGCAAAGTTTTCTACGAAAATTTCTTTCCTTTTAAGTAAGAAGATTTAACTCGCTCGATTATTATTATTTTTTTTTTTTTTCGAAGAAATTTAATATAAAGGAGGTGAAAAAGACGTTTTAGAGATTAAAAATATTTGAAAGCTGTTAGAAGAAATAATAACTCGAGGAAGAATAAACGGTTGAGGGGGGGAGTTTGTAGTTCGAATAAGAAAGGGATGGATTTAAAAAGGAAGGAAAGAAAAGACGCAAAGGAAGGGGAAAAACGTGGAAACACGGAGGATCGATAAATGGGAGAAAAAGGAAATAATAGCCGGGGAGATAATAAGAGAAAGAAGTTGGAGAGTTGGCAGCATCGCGGAAACGAGGCGATTAACGTCGTGCTAGACTTCACAGGATCGGGTGTCCATGTTAATGGAGGACGATTTTCTAATAACGAGTGCCACGCTTTTACGAATTCACGAAGGAACGAGCCAGACGCTTTAATCGCTCCTTCCTCCATTGTTTTTTCGAAATTACGAGTAGGATGATCGATTTCGAAATACGACCCCCCCCCCTCCCTTCTCCCTTCTCACTCTTTAATTTACAACGAGTTGGAGGAATGCGAGAAGCGTGTTCGAGACGAGTCGGAATTAGAAAATTGGAAAGTGGTCGGTCGGAAGGTAAAACGTTTCGCAAAAGTTAGGAACGCGTGACCGGGAAGGCGAAATCTGTAAGGTCGAGAAGTTTTAAGAAAGTTACGAGGTTCGAAAAGTCGATCTTAAAAGCCACCCCCGCCCGCGAGCAAAATTTCTCTCTCTGGAAAAGAAAACTTGGATAATTCCACCAAACCTTCCACGTTTGTTGCTTCGATATTTAAACAATGCTCGAGAATCCTTGCTAATCTTTTGCATCTTCTTCTTCTCGTTTTTAAAAAGCTAGCTTAAAAACCGATGCAACAAAGTTCGGTGGGATAAAAATGTTTTTTACCTCCGATTCCGAATTTTTTTTTTCTTTTTTTTAATATTATTCAAACAATAGTACGATAAATATCAATTGCAATTTCACGGTAGATAATTGAACACAAATGGAAAAAATATGGGAGGATACATTTTTCCCACCCGTTCGACTCTTCGCTTTGCCCTTTAATTTATTTAATTTTCACGTCTCGTTGAACGGATAGAACGAATATCCAATATCGCGCACACGTGCATACGCACGTTTTTTTTTTTTCTTTTTTCCCGTGCTAATTCCAGAGGGAACAAAAGCGAGGGTGAACAAAAAATTCTTCTCAAAGAAATAAATCGTTTATCTTCTTTCTTGGATTTCCCCGCAGACCTCGAGTTACACGAAAGATCGTTAACGTAACTCGATTCCGACTCTTTATAATGTATATAAGAGAGTGTATAAAAATAATATTTGAAAAATCAATATATATATATATATATGTAATTACGATTAAACAAATTATTCCTATCGTAAAATTCTCGTGTTAGAGTTAAAAAATTAGAGTGGGGAGAAAAAGCGCGATATATCGATCGATTCTCGATCCACAGGGGAGGGAGGTTTCGCCATGGAATTTCCGCTTCGACACCGATAGACGAGGCCATCGTCGCGTCTCGCCGGATTAAATTATAACGTCGGCCCTGATTTACATCGATAGCGGTGCAAACTCTCGGCCGGTTCGTTAGAAAGTTTCACGGAAGTGTCGCAGTTGGCGTGTTCCCGGTATGCCACCGTCCAACGATTCTCATGCAAACACGGCCGAGCGCGCTTACCACTTTGGTCACGGATACCAGGGGGTTAGGTAGATGGTAGAGAGAAACAGCGGACCTTTCTATTTGTTTTCGCTTACTTTTCCCACCAACTTGCACTCGGTCGGTCATGCATATTTAATCGTCGAACCCTCTTTTTCGCCTTCTTCTTCTTCTTCTTTATCGATCGGGTTAGATTAATATTTTAATACGTTATTTTTACGAAAGGGAGGCGTCAATTTATAATAAGTTTGATCTTGTATTATGAATTATAGTGGATTCGGGTGGTAATTAAATTAGGTTGGAGGAGAGGAAGATTCGTTATTTACGATCGTTAAAACTACTTACTTACTTCGTTACTGAATCAATTTAAAAGTTGGTAATAAGTTTTGGCAAGTTGCGCGCTTTTATTACCTTCGTCCAATAATCTTTCCACCCGACCCGTGCTTTCAACTTTCGATCGAAAAAATTTTGACCTCTCCCCCGTAAAATTTCTTTTCCAACGCAAGAATAACAAGAGAGACAAGCTGGATTTGTCCTCGAGATCTCGAACAGATAAATAGAAGGATTTTTCTTTCTTCTTCCCCTCCGATGTTTCCAAACGAAAATATTTCGAATATATTTCGAATTATTGAAATTCACCGATTTCTAAAATTTCGGACAAATTTTCTCCCGTCGTATATTTTTTAAAAAATATTTTTTAAAAAATATACCCGCTAAATTCGAGTTTAGCTTAGAGTTTTATTTCCCGGGTAATCCTTTTTCACACGCGCTTTCATTCGTCACCTGCAAAGGTAATTCTCTTAAAGGAGCGTGTACACGGAGAGGAAAAAGTATTGATTACGATCGGCTATGCTTTAACGAACCCCGGTCATCTTTAATTCAAACGACGATCAAACACAGGCTCCTTCTCTTTGATCCTTTCCACGTTGATTTTCATCGGCCACCAGTGTGGAGGAAACGAACACCGTCGATGCGGGCTACGTTGATAAAAATCTATGAATTCCCCCCCACGAGAGCTTCCTCGACATCGAATGAGAAAAAAAGGGGAAAGAAGTAAAAGAGAGAGAGAGAGAGAAGAGTATTACGGATGAAATGTAGGTCGGTATCGAGTTTCGCCGCGAAATAAAGTGCCCTTTGAAGCGTTCACACTTTTATCGCGAATTCGATATCTTTCGCAATGGTACATTGGTGCACGGGCCAACGTTAAACGTTACGGTTTAACGTTTCATCGAAACTCGCCAATTTTCTCCTCGATGTGTTTTTGTGTCCCCACCCTCATTCCTTGTCATTTTACAAGGATAATATTCGATAATTTTTTTTTTTCCAAAGGATAACTTAATTCTTCCTCCGTCGCACAGATTAAATCTCTCCTGGATATCACGCGGATTCAAGTTTATGGGTTCGATTGTTTTATCAGATTTGAATAAATTTCCAAATACCTGTGTCGCGTCGGATCCAACCCCTTCCAACGATTTATCAAAACTTTTATTTTCCATCCGCTCGTATATAAATGGAGAGCATTATGAATCGCGCGCGAAACTATCCGTGTTCCACAGATCTCACAGATGGCGCTGATTCAAAGGGAATTCGATCGATATTTCAAAATTTCGAACGCCCGCCGACGGACGAATCGGTGTTTGCCGTGTTGGAGCAAACAGAGAGCGGGCCGCGTTGTTACGCGATAATGGAATGCACGGGTGGCGTGGAATCGAGCAATCGAAAATCAGGAATTGGCAAGGGCCATGACACTGTTACCTAGAAACCTCGACCGTTGGATATATATGTATATATATATATATATATAACCCGTTAATGCACGTCTTAAGGATTTGCAATTGAGATTCGATGTTGTTCGAGAGGGATCGGTTCCACGCTTCGACGACTTTCGTAATGGGATCTCTGCCCGTGTTTCTCCAATTTTCTCGCCTCTCCATCGTTTTAACGGCTGATATATCGTACATATATATGTGTGTGTGTGTGTGTGTCCATTTCGATACGGGTTATAATTTTATCAAGGGCGAGAGAAGAGGAAATGAAAGATCGAAAGCGATGAGTATCGATCGTAACGCGTTCGTTAAATTGCTTCGTGACCCTTAATTCCGCACTTGCTCGAGCAGAATTTTAAACGAGCTCGAAAACCAATTCCTTAAACGGTGACCTAGCTTTTTTCCCCCGGCGACGTAGAGAAAGAGGAAACGAGGGGGAATGAAAGTGGACGAGACGAAATGAAACGAAAATTTGTTTTATATATGTATGTAGAAAGAATGAGAATGAGATGATTTAAGAAAATATTAAAAAGCTTCCTTAAGAATAAGAGAAGTAAATTTGAAAATTTATAATCCTTCCTGCACTCGAAGGACACTTTTCCTCTCCACGAATCTCTCTCTCTCTGTCCGATTTTCATTCTTCTCCCAAAACGGAGCCAATGAAAAACTAACCCCTCTCTCTCGAATCGACTCGAAACGATGTTCTTATCGGTAGATTATTATTAGAGATACTGGCAATTAAATACCATTTCCAACTGAGATTTCGAGATTTTATGGTCGAGAGTGAAAGTTAACAAAAGTGAACAATACCTACTTTCGCCAAGTATTTTATCCTCAGTGGACGAATATCGAAAAACGTGTAACGATAACGTAACGATAATGTAAGGAGATTACGACAAAGATAACTTTTAATAAAGTGTAATGGAAGAATAAATTTCAAAGTGAGGAAATTCTTCGAGAAATGGAATACAAGGGATATTCGAGAAAATATTTCTTTTCGAGAGAGAGTCTGAGACGTGAGCGTATGGTGAATTAAAGAAGAATGTTATCGTTCGAGGGTATTATTTATAACCAATCCAGAGGCAGAAACAATCGATCGCAATCACCGTGTATTCACCGCTCCCCCCCGTATCGATCGTAACCGCATTCGGTATTATTTGCTTGTTCATTGTAATCAATGGGTATTCACTGTAATTTCTCGCCAACAACTCTTTTGTAACAAATTATTCCCCATTTGTACTTTCCACGTATTTCGAAACGAACACCTCTACCCAATTCTGAAAACCCTTCCAACTACTACTTTTTTCGAGAGACGAAAAAATTCTCGTCCCTCGCGTTAATCGATCCGATCTCCACCGCCGTGGCGACAAGTTTCGCGCGCCCCTCCCCTCTCTCGCTCCGCACGTGGCCCAATTTTAACACAATTCTCTTCTCGACTTCGTTTCGAGCTGCAAGTTTCGTCGATTATTTTGAAAATCGATTTTTGTTTTCGATAATTTCGAGAAATTATCTTTGATATATATCATTGTAGGGGGGGGGAGGGGATATTGAAATTTGTTTTTTTTTTTTTCTTTTTTTAAATATTCGAACAAGGTATTTCACGAGCGAACGATTTCATCGTGGAATTTGAAATTACATTTTAACGATGAGATAGATTCGTCACGGAATGATCGTTGCTCGTTCACGGATGACGGCAATTCGCTTGGGAAGCAATTTATAGCAATTTACTGGCGCGTAATTAAATTATATAAGCGAGGACGTCTAAGAGCATCGTTTACCAACTCGAGGGGATACTATAGATTTCAATGATTCGAATTAAACGAGATTTCTTTCTTTTCTTCCCCTGATGCGATCATTAAGGGAAGGAAGGAAACGCGTACTTTTTTAATTAGCGCTCCAACTTTCCATCGAATTTATTCGAATTATTATTAATTTATACGTTTCCAATTGTTATCGTTATATTTTTCTTTTTCACTTTCTCGTTTCTTTTTTCGGAATATAAGTAATAACCGATACGCGTCGCTCGAATCGAATAGTTTTTCGCGTGTATATTAATCGCGATTCACCTCGACGTCCACCATTTTTTTAACAACGCGTAAACTGGCGTCAAAAATGTTGCGGAATATTGGAGGAAAAAAAGGCACGGTGCGTTAAAAGGGAATGATCGAAAAGAGGGGAGGGGAGGGAAAAAAAATTCGCTAGACAAGAGTCAAAAATTCACGAACGGCAGACGTTGAAACGCTGTCAAAATAGAAACACTCGGACAATCTGTATCGGCCGGTCAACGAAAACGCGCGTATATGTGCGTATATGTGTGTGTGTGTGTGTGTGTGTGAAACGCTCGACAAAACTATACCGAAAAATAGTCAAAGATACACGACGTGAAATTGATGTTTCGAACGAATATCGGCGTCATACTCTTTCTTCTTGTAAAAAAAAAAAAAAAAAAAAGAGAAAAATAANAAAAAAGAGAGAAAAATAAATCACTTTAAAATTTTAAGTCTGAGAAAAATGAAAAATCTGAGAATATTTTCTTTTTCTTTTCTCTTTCAAATTCCCAGACAAATTGTTCGTTGAATTTTTTCAATTAATTAAAGCGAGGCAATTTTTGGTTTCGAAATAAACTCGCCCCTTTTTCATTATTCCACTCGATTTGAATTTCTCTTGATTTGAATTTCCAAGCGATACATACAATTGCTCAAACATATCTTATTATTTCGAAAAAGCAAAAAAAAAGAAAAAAGAAAAAAGAAATTAATATATTTATGCCCGATTCCAATGTTCGTACGTATTCCATCTCGAACGAGAATCTCATTAAATTATCTCTATCCAGAAAAACGGTTATTCTTGTTCGTTCCACCATTTCCATCGTCGTTTTCAGCTCCGCAACTTCCTCCCTTCCCACTTTTCATTTTTCATTTTCATTATTCTTTGTAAGTTAACAAGCTTCCCGCTGGCCCTTTTGAATTTTGATCCCTTTTCAACGTAAAATCCTCCCCCTTCCCCCGTCCCTCACGCTATATTCCCCTCCCCTTTTATTCCTTTTATCATTCTCTAAACCCCCGGCCACTCGACATCCGCCCACTCGTCCCATTCTCCCTTTGTCTTCGTCTTTACACGCTTGCACGCCCGCGATTACGTTTGTTTGCGGTGGCCCGCGAATATTCCACCAATCTCGAAAACGCCTGGTTAAAAATTTAATCGTACGCTTTCCATCCAGGCGATAAATACAATAATTTTTCGGTTAGGGAAATTTAAAGTTGGTCGCGTCACACCTTGGCCGATTCGAATCTTACTCAGCTGCAATTTTGTTCAAACAAAATTTCCAACTTGCCACGCGCGTGTCCTATTAAAATTTGTGTTAAAATTAAAATTAAACGTGTTAAAATTTCTTGGACTCTCTCTCGAATACTTCGAGATATCCAAGATGGAGGCTTTACTCAGCGATAATGCGTTGGTCGACAAACGAACGATGCAAGCTTTCGAAAGGGCCGTTTCAAGTATCGAAAAATAAAGTTTCTTCGCGTTCCACGAGGCTTTTTAATTGCGCGAAAAACGTTCGATGATGCTTCTTCGACGAACAATCGTTTACTTTTCGACGATTTTCGAGCAATCTCCGCGCGTACGCGCTTCGAAAAATCGAATTTAGTCGGGAACAATGTAAAGTTTATTCAGAGTTTCAAAGGGCGGTAAGTTTACGGCTTCTTATTAGATCAGGCGAAGAGAAGTGTTTGGATCTCGTTAATTAAAGGATTATTATCGGAGAGAAGGGTTCTTCGTTTGCACCAAAACTTATTTCCGTGCAAATTTTAAACCATTCTTCCCTTTCCCTTTCCCTTTAATTTTCCGATCTGGAAATAGCTTCTTAAGCGTCGTCAGTCAGCTGGGTTGAAGCTCGATTAAAAAGATCAATCCTTCGGATCGAGGCAGTTTATTATCGTTTCCCAACTCCATTGGCCCGATTATGGAATTCGAGCAGTGTAGCAAAATTCCAAGATTGACGAAATATAAAAGCAAACGAGTTCGATCCCTTCGAGAGAGACTATCGATTAACGATAATTATCGAGGAAAGCTGGCTTCCAAAGGAAAGGAATCAGAGTTGCTTTGTCATCGACGAAACAGAGGCCATTTCCAGCAGGTTTGAACTAGCCTTTAGAGAGGATCTTATAAATGAAAGAGGAAAAGATTTCTTAAAATCGAACGACAATCATCGTGAAAGGAGACACGAATGAGCGATGAGATTATTCGCCTCGTTCTTTCATTAACCAAGCCGAAAAACTTGGAAATACAACTTGAAGCAGGGACAATGTAGCAACCATTTCCACCAGTGAATACGAATACTTGCGTTGGCGAGCAAGTAATTTTAAAAGGAATTGGAAGCTGAGTTAGCCCCGTTACATATTCCAAGGCTAACGAGCTTGCAAATTCCTCGAAAATGTCGCCTGATCCCATCGGCCGACTTCAATTGCAATCCTAAGAATATTTGAAACTCTGCCAGGGCATCTCAACATCCGTATAATTCGATACACTCGAAGGACAAAGATTTTTCCTCACCTATTTGGATTGTTATTTGGATTTTCGATGCTATTAAAAGGATTTTTCAATCTCTCGACGAGAGAGAGAGAGAGAGAGAGAGAGAGAGAGAGATAATAACAAAATTCGAAAACGTTGAAAGTTTTTCCAGACCAAATATTTTTTACCGCTAACTCGATTATTGTTCTCTAAATCGATACACAGCCTCTTTGTATTTACATTAAATACCGTTTTGAAAAGATCTTGAACAATTTTACAACGATATTTTATCCTCCTTCTTCGAGGAGAAAATAAAATTCGCTCTTTCGACGAGATCCTCGAAAAACAAACGTTCGTCATCGAAACGGAAATTTGTTACCGTTTTTCGGGCTAATTAATCGCATTTGCCCATGCAAGAGTCGAGAGCTATGAATTAAGCTTAATTCCATTTTTGATGGCGACGAATTAAGCTCGATTCTGTCGTTAATGAGATAAATTAACCCCCTGCGCGTTCGAATAGAGAACGCCCCTCCTCCTCCCTCCCTCCCTTTGTAGCACGAATCAGAGCACGAAGCAATTAGCGGCAGTGACGCGAATTTTCAATCGCCTCCTAGATTTTTATCCCCCTCTCTCTCTCTTCGTCGCTTATAATCGCTCTTTTCGTACTTTTTCATAATATTTATCGTTCAAAGACACGAAACTCTTCGACGAACGAATTTAAGGAATCGAGGCGAATTTATTTTACCGTGATAAATTCAGCACACTTTCGCCGAACAAACTTTCCTAAATTTAGTGCAAACGGAACGCTTCGTTGTTTCGAGAAAGTTATCCTATTAAGTTAACAATTAATGTCGTTTGTAGTCCGTTTATAAGTTTTTTTCCCGTTAAACGAACTCGCACAAGCTAATCTCGCTCTTTCCTCCATCGGTGGAAAACACGCGGTAAAAAGTAAAATTTAATCGTCGAGGAATAAAGCGTATGAATAAAGTGGAGAATGTAACGAATGGAAAGTAAATATTTTTTAGAACGATCAAAAACGAAAAGGCGTTCTAATCTTTCGTTCGCCGAAAATTGCGGTTCAAAATTTCTCTAATTTTAATAGGATTCGATCTCTAGGTGGCGACATCTCAACAACACTTGTTTCGTTACTTTTAATTTCAATTCGCCTAATAGAGGGCGCCGATCGAACAGCGCCCTCTTCTGAGAGATTGACGAGATTCCACGCATGCACCGCAGTGCCTTAATTATCAAACAAACAGGCTCGAATTCCTCTGAATTCGCTTCGAAAAAATCACTCGAGGAGAAAGATATCGAAAGGGATCGGTTCGAATGTGGTTAAAATGGATAATTGTGTATTAAAGAGTTCGAAATTGGCCATATAGGCGACATCTTACATTATTTGGGGTCAAATTATAGCCAGATAATATTACATAATATTCATTTAATTAAATTTATTTACAATTAATTAAAATCATGTTTTCAAGAAATACGATGTCCCTAACATATTATATAGATTTTCATATTTCAAAAGGGTGTGAGACGCAGATTAAATATGTTTATTTGCTAATTTTTTTCTACTAAACCGGAAATTTTAATTTACGTTATGTTCGCATAAAAATATTTTCCTTTTGATTGATTATGAAAAAAAATTCCGAGTTGATTGGTATCCTTATCGAATATATAGTGCAAAGGGTTAAGAATTCGTACGATCCCGCTTGGGAATTTTTTCTACCGAACAATCTCGTTGAAAATAAATTTTCGTAAGAAACACGATTCTTATCGATATATCGAAATTTATTGAAATTATATCGAAATTATCGAGGAACGATATCGATAATAGGCTCGACTCGCATCTCCATCGACTTCACGTTTCTGTCACGGTTCCGTCGGAGAAATTAAAGTATAACCTAAAAATTATGTGATTGGGAAAATATCAAATTTTTCTTTTTTACCTTCTACTTTCTCTACTACTTTCTCTACCCCTTCGAGCAATAAAACAATATGCCTCGTTCGAGGAAGGAAAAGTTAATGTTTGATCGTTCTAAAAAAGGACGAGACACGACTAAAGGGAATCCGAAAAAACAAGTTGCTTTGCCGAAGAAAAAATTCCAGCTTTTCCCGCCGTTCGTCAAAAAGCCCGATTTCCCTCCCAAGAAACTGAAAGAGAGTAGAGTCGTGTTCGAAGATATCAATCTGCCCGTGTGCGGCGAGGAAAAGTTCATTCCAGATATGAAAGGAAAATATATGGTTCGCTGCAAGGATATCTGCATCCTGTGCGAGGGTTTCCTGCGTGGAAAATTAGGTGCGTATTTCGATCGATAATCGATCGATACGTAATAAAACGACGTAACGATACGTAAATAAATCGAGTAAAATCGATAAAATCGAGATCAAGCTCGAAAAGCGACCTGTTCGAGAACGTGATTGGATGGTTGGAAGAAAAAAAAAAAGGAGAAAAAGAATTAACGCGGAATTTGTTTAAAAAGGGAACATTGATCACGTTTCGCTTAATTTTTCACAGATGACGCGGCCGTCGAGATAAACTTAAACCGAGTTTCGACATTTCTTTTGGACAGTGGCCTTTCTTTTTATTTTCTTTTTATTTTATTTTCTCGTTCGCGCTAAATGTGAAAATCGGATCGTATTTTCGTCGAAAAAGAGAAGGAGAAAGGAAAAAGTTTAATTGCTCGCTCGATAGTGATGGAAGATCGGTGCTTTTTCTCTCTTCGAAACCGGAGGTGATCTCGTTTATTATATTTCTCCGTTTCGCAGATACGTTGGAACATTTCGACGATGTTCGATTACCCGAAGTGGACGTGGACGTGGACGTGGACGTGGACGTGGAGGAGGAGGAGGAGGAGGAGGAGGACTTGGAGAAGGAGGAGGAAATCAGAAGGCTAAAAGAGGACTACTTTTGGACGGATATGTGCGAGCATCCCATTATGCATCCGGACTTGGACGAGTGCGAAGAGATGGAGGGTACCACGCATCGATACGTGTCTCACAAGATGTAAGCACTGAATAAGATTCTTCTCTGTTAAAAGAATTCGTCCTCCAGTCCGTTTTTTTAATTAAATTCTCAAAGAAAAACTTTAATCGAATCCCAATTAAAACAACGAATTCTTTCGTTCCGAGTTTAAAATCGTCCACCAATGTCCAAGTTTTCGTTACTTTTCCACCAATTTTCAATAATGACCGAGTCACGAGAATAGAAGCAATCGCAATTTCCGTCCACTCGCCGCGGAATCTTTTCTTGGAATCGCGAAAGATTTCCATAACTTTCTCGATTCATCACACGCAGGATTAATATCGACCTTTTTTTTCATTGATTCGATAGATACGTGCCGCACAATCAAATTCCAAGGCCGAGAACATTCCAGCGTCGCAACAAGGACATTTATTACTTCGTTATGAGCTTGCCTAAGAAGCCTTCCTCACCTGTCAGGTTCGAAATTCTCCGAAATCCAGCGGGAAAACTAAATTTCACGCAAAGAAACTTTATCCTTACTTTTATAATAAATGCGTATATAACCGCACCCACGTTCCTTCTAAATAATTAATTCTCAAAATTAACGAGATGATATATTTCGAGGACACTCTCTTCCCCTCCCCCTCCCAAAAAGAAGAAGCGAATGGCGGAGGAGGAGGAGGAATCCATGGAATCCGTTTCTAACCGATAGGAAGGATCCGAAACAATTCGATCTGGAGGGCGCGTACGAGGAGTGGCGTCGGAAGCAGAGCGAGAAAAAGGAGAAGACGATACTGGACGAGTCGAAGAAGCGCGTGCTGGACGCGCTGAAGGAGTTGATCGCGAGCAAGACGCTGCAGGAGGCAGCGATCGTATCCATGGCCCTCCAAGCGGTGTACGACCAAATCTCGTCCACGTTGACGGACGCGAAAATCCATACGGACGTTCACACGTTCATTAACGTCGCCCTTATCTGGGCGCTGTCCGAGCTCGAGCTTTTCGACCAAGATTTCGAACGGTATTTCAAGACCGGGTTAACCGTCCTCGGATTGCCGGAGGATTTCATGCTGTGCAGCTTCACCCGTACGTCCTTTCCTCGAGAGACCTCGATCCATTTCGGTTTCGTTTAATCAAGGCGGATTTTTTAAATCACAGGGAAAAATATCCTCGATATCACGAAGGATGGTGGGATGCGCAAGGTTCTGTTGACCGTCTACCGGATGCCGTTCAGCCTCAACGTCCACACGACCTTGCATCACCGTTTGCCGTGGGCTTACATAGGGCCCTCGCACCAGCAAGGCCACGCCAAATTCTACCCCAACACGATCGAGAGAATCGGGGAGATACTCGGCTACAAGGAGGCCGCCTTCGACTCCACCTACATCTCCGACGTCATATGTTTCCACTTTATGGACGTGTCCGAGGAGTCTTACATCGCGTACAGGAGGAAGATATATCTGTTCGAGCTGTCGGGCATCATCGATCACAAGTTGACCGAGAATCTCTTCCTGCAATTGGTGCACTTTATATGACGCTTTAAAACACGGATAATTATTTTTCCTCCTCTTTCTTAATGCTTTAACTTTCCTTTCTGCGCTCAACCCGTTTTATATATATATACATACATGTGTGTGTGTGTGTGTGTGTGTGTAAAAGACAGTGCGTATTTAGTTGCAAATTTAATAAGAAATTTAAGGAGAAAGACGCCTCTCACCGGTTGAGGGAAAAAGGAAAAGTTACCACGGGTGATCGATCGATTCCTCCATTTTGTTGTTTCGTAAAAATACACGAAATCGAATTCCTTCCTCTCGCCTCCAATTTTCGCCGGAGAAGCCTTTCGAAAAATCATCGTTATTTCGAGAGATTCGAAATTTCATCCTGGAAAGGAGTTTATCCAGTGATCTTTCGACGGAGGAGGGTAAATAAAGGATCGCGGCACCTGCGAGCGGTGCTTCGATAGATCTCGACGTAATTTCACTTCGCTGCCGAGTGGAAAGTCCATTAACCGACGCCCTGTTGCCTTTTTTCCCCTCCACTTCGTCACCTACTTGGCCCACGACCTTCCATTACGATAATACGTCGGTCGAGAAGATTAGGTTCGAGCCCGCCGGCCCAATAGAATGGGTGCCTCCTCTATCGTCCAGATATTGAAAATCGAAAGACTCCGTCTGACCCGTTAACCCTTCGAAAGCTTTGTGAAACGGAGCCTCCCCTATCTCTTTCGAGGCAAAATTTTGCAAGATTCAACTCGCGTTTTATTCTTATTTTAGTCCGCTAAAATTTGTCGACATTTATCGACGAGGGGGAAAAGGAAAATTAAAGTCGATTAAAGTACGTTAAACCTGTCTCTGTCACTCAAAACTCGAGGATCGACGCCGCTCCTCCAACTTTCAACCCGCGAAAAGAACACGAGCCATATAGGTTTCCAAGTTAATTGTTTAAAAGCCGCGTATCGGGAAGCCGGTTGAGAAGCAAATACGGTTACCAAGTAATAATTAATGCCCGCGTACGTTCAACTCTAAACTCGGTTAAAGTTAATAACGACGACGCAGCCAGGCGATTTTAACCTCCACCCGCCTGGAAATAAATTCCAATAAATTCGTTACTGGAGACACATTTTTGGTAAGCTCTTTCTTCCTTTATAATAAAAGTAAAATCGAATTTTGAAACGATGGTAGGCACGAAACGATTCCAAAAGTACTGCGACCGAATCTGGTAAATATTCATAGGAGCTCGGTGAAACGAGGCTTTAACGAGGCAGCCTCCGCGATGCTGGAGATCGACGACGATGGAAATCGTTCGCAATCGGAGCAAGGACGAAATAAAAAAAAATGTAGGATAATTTTTCTGGGCTGGAATCCAGTTTAAAAGGACGGAGGAGGATAGGAAAATTAGATCAGAAAGAAAAAGAAAAAAAATGGCGAAAAATTGGCTTTCTCGAATTCGAGGATAATCGAGCTCCGATAGTCGAATTTCCCGTACACGCCGCTTTCACGGTTACATTTTAATCCGGTATTACGGCGCAGACTGTACATCATAATCTCGGATCGAGCAACCGTGGCTAAATGCGTTGCACGTGTAGCGGCGGTGACTACTCCCTATCCCTCGTAACTGGAACTAACTGTCGCCAGCCGAGCCGCTGTCGTCGCTCCATTTCCCGCACTTTCCTCCGCCCGGATCAAACTTTGAATTCACGCGCGTAAAAAGGATTAAACTCTGACATTTCGCTTTCGATATTTCGTAAATTCGTCTTCGACGAGGTGAAATTTTCCTTCGAAGCTTTTGCGGGGCAACAAGAAGCCGAAATACGCGAGCCAAAAAATTGTAACGAGGCTAAATTAGTTTCAGCATTTATCATCGCAGGTATCGAAGAAACGAAAACGTATTTTAGAAAATTCCAAAAGAAAAAAGTTGGAAAGTGATCGAAGAGAGGAGAGGGAATTTTTAATACAGAAACGTTCGATTTATAGAGATTGGACGTCGAAGACGAGAGAACTGCGTTACAAACGTATCGGATTATAGAACACGATATTAACAGCGGTATAGAATTCAACGGTAATTGCAACAGGGTCAACAGTAATGGTAATGGTATCTAACAGATTACATATACTATGATAATGACGAGGCCAACAATGACCCAGTATCGTGTTTGCTCGTATTAAGATAAAATCGTGTCGATAATCTGTCCACGGATACAACAATATGAAACTTGTACATTCACGCGCTGTTCAAAGAAAGTTGTTTCCTTAAAAACTCGAAACTCGATCATCCTAAATTTCAGGTTAACCCAAGTTTCCCCAAATCTTCGATCCGAACTTTTCTCCCTCTGAAACTTATAATTCCGATCAGAAAACAAGTTAAAAAACTAGAAGAGGGTAACAGATGTAAGATAGTTTTTGCCCAGATCGCGAATATTGGCGAGAAGAAACGAGAAGAAGATTGTCCTGGATATTAATTTCGAGCTTACTATCAAGGGAGGAGCCTCGTAATCGACATTCCCTGGGGGATGGCCAGGACATTTTCCAGCTAGGAATGCGCGATAACGGGTAATGAAACGAATAAGGAAATTTCCTTTGGCACGTTGGAAAGGGGATTGGGAGGTTACTCGAAATTACTCGCCCTTTAACCTCGTTCGAGGTCTTCATCCGCGCGAAATAACAGAGAAGAGGGCGAAATTCCGTGGGAGGGTAAAATCCAGGAGCGCATCAAATTTTTCATCGCGGAGAGTCTGAGAAACTGGCTCTTTTCAACCCTTTTTCGAAGGCGCGACAACGTGCTTGGGTTAGAAGAGGAGAGTCTCGTCGCTCTCGGCGCTGCCTGAATGCCGGTGGTATCGATTTTGATACACACCTGATCCAAAAGGTCGAGAACTTTTTCCCTGCATCTGTACCAATTTGATTTGGGGATTTCGTCTCGATTTGTAGCCCGATCCAATGTATCTCACCCTCGTTATCAAAACCAGCATATATTCGAGTATTTATTAATTTTTTCCCAATTTCATTTTACGAATGGATTTTCTTTTTTTATTCTATGCTAATTAAATAAATGCGTTAACGTTAACTCGTTTTCTAAAAACGATAAAGCTGAAAAAATAACTTCTTTCGAGCCACTGTTATTACTACTTATTTTCTAGAATATTTAATAATAATAATAATAACCCGTTCGTTTTCGAAAGAAAAATTTCGACGATTTAAAAGTAGCTCGAAATCGCGTTTCGTCGAAGGATCGGCTCGTAAATAAAAGAATTTTCAATCTGCTCCCGCAACTCCCACTTTTCCGCCCGAATTTTTTGCTTTTGTTTCTTCCTCTCTCCCCGGGACGCGCGAGATTCATAACAGTTTCTGACCAACTTTTACGATGGAACGAATGGCCGATAATATTTTTCACGCTTGTTTCGGGCACCGTAGAGGGGTGAGACGCCGGCGGCAAGAAATACGATGGAAGATAATCGACGGGGAAGAAATAAGTAGATACGCGCCTCCTCCCGCGTTTTATGCCCCTTCTTACGACCGTTAACGAGCCCAACTTTGTCCTTACCCGTGTTTCGTAGCCATCGTCCACCAAAAACCATCGTTTCTCGCTTTCTCGCCTCTTCTTCCCCCTATGTTTTATATACGAGAGCGAAAAACACACCCTCGTCGTTCCTCTCCTCTCTAAACTCGAAGAAACTTGGAGAAGCGTTGTATTCAAGGGGAGGATGGGTTCGAGAAAAAGGAAACGAGGAATAAGGATCTCGAGGGGAGGTGAATTAAATTTTCCACCGGTGTGACAAAGTGTCTCTCGCGGGAGAGGAGGGAATTATTATTACGTTCACCCCCGTAATACGAATTTTGCGTACGAAAGGGAGGCGATAAATTTTCGAAAGAAGAAAACCTCTATCATCGATGACGCGTTATTTTTCATCGCAAAGGAGGAGGTTTAAAACCACTTTGCACCGCGGCCGAGTTACAGGCCGCCTTCGATTTTTCCTTCCTCCTCTGTTTACACTGAAATATTACTTCTGTCTCCCCCTCCCCCCGTGGCGAAAGAACATCCGTCGAATAAAAACGATTCCATCCTTTCGTCCCCTTCCTCGATTAATTTTTCAACGCATCCACTCGCAACAATCGCTCTCTCTAGTAGAGTTTACCGTAATTTCGATAATCGTGGAAAGTGCCTCAATCTTTTTTCAAAAGGAGAAGGGAAACAAGGTATAAAATGGCGAACGTGGCGGAAGGGGAGGAATCATGAGCCAAGGAAATGAATTACGAAGCGTGGATGGAGGAAGAGGGAGGGGGCGGTGAAACGAGCAGAAACTGCTCCCTTGGGGAATAGAAGGGAGGAGAAGTAAGTTCGTTCCTACCTTTCGAGGATCCCTGGGACCCATCACCGCGCAACAGGAGGATCAGGGGAATGAGAATTTAGGGAAAAGGGCACCTGATTTTATCATCCCTTGAATAATCCCGCGTTAACCCTTGCCTCGAAAACTGGGTCATGCTCGGGTAAATTCGATAAAATTCGAGCCAAGAATTTCGAAGAAAGAATTTAATTACGCGCCCCTTGTTGCGCCCTGTTTAAATAATCAATATTGACGTAATAACGTCGATACGCTCGGCAAACGGGAAGATTTCTAGACGGGTTTCGGCGAGCTCGTTGAATAATAAAACGGATACCGCTGAAACTTTTTCACGGACTCGTTACTCTCTCTCCATCCCAAACATTTTCTTAATTCTCCTCCCCCAATATTTGCTATTCCTTTCTTCCCTGTTTTTTCATCATTGTGCAACCATCGTGGAAACGCTTTGATCATCGACCAGCCGATATTCGAATCGAGACTCGGCCAATATTTTCCTCGAACGCGCGTCCCAGAAACAAACAAACTGGGACGGACACGGGTCGACTCGTGAGCCTGTAATACCTTTTCCAGCAAACTTAATTCTTCTATTCCAAATATTTTTCCTCCTCGTAAATCGTGGCCTCGTGGTTTTCCAAATTATTAAATTCCCGAACGGATTAAAAATTGCGATCCTGAGAGAGGAATGGAATTTTTAAAATTCCACTTCTCTTATCTATTCTCGCGCTAACGAATCGAAAGATAAATTCGGTCCGTTCGCGGATATTTTTTTCTTCCTATATTAGCCGTTAAGAAGCGAAATTTTTTTTTAAGTTCGCGTTTGATATAAATCATCGCGGAGGCGTGATGCGGAAGCGGATTTTCAAAGTACAATTAAAACTCTTCTACTCGAAACTCCACTTCGCTCCGGAATTTTTCTTCCGCTTCTCTCGTCATTTTTTCCTCTCTTCCCTCCTGATTCATTTCGAACGAAACGAATAACGAAACATTCCATCTCGATTTACGAGGTCCGATCACACCACTCGGATCGAAAGAAAGGAAGAAGAGCGGAAATATTTAACGTTTCCTTTTTTTCCCCCCCCCCATCCTTTTCATTTTCACCCACCGTCGAGGCAAGAGTTTACTTTGTTTATCGAAGGAACAATGCTTCTGTAACGGCGCGCAAAGAGGAATTGTTCTTTGGAACAATGAAATCGAGGGGGGGGATTTTTCTTTCCGTCGATGCACTTTCAACTCTGATTCAATTGTTGTCCTCAATGCAATAACCATATACGCTGAGGAAAAAACTTGTACTTGTTTTGTGAATAAATATTTCCAGATTATTCCTACCCTCTCCGCAACTTTTCGAAAAGGAGATTATTTAGACGCGTTTCCCTTCTCGAAATTAAAAGACGACTCCTTCTTAAACTCGTAAGCCGTAAAGTGCACGCGTCTGGCAAGTTGGCCTCGCGTTAGATCAGAAGCGAACGACTTGCCGGCCGCCCTAACTTTCCTCCGGAAACTTCACCTGCCGAATTCGATAAACAATAAACTTACCCTCGCGCCCCAAACTTGAAACACCAGAACAAACTCGACTCGCTTTAACCTACTCCTTTTAACCTACTCCTTTCTAAAATTTCGGAGGGAAAAGAATTCATTCACGAATTCTAAAAATTCTAAAAAATTATATTATATATTCTAAAAAAAATTCTAAAATTATATATTCCATAATTATATATTCTAAAATTATATATTCTAAAATTATATATTCTAAAAAAATCAAACGTAAATAAATATTGTAAAGAATATTAACTCTTTGCGCTCCAGGCTCAGAGCTTAATCTACTCACGAATTCTAAAAATTCTAAAAAATTATATTATATATTCTAAAAAAAATTCTAAAATTATATATTCTATAATTATATATTCTAAAATTATATATTCTAAAATTATATATTCTAAAAAAATCAAACGTAAATAAATATTGTCGCCGCAACATTTCCAGTTCGCGTTAGATCAGAAGCGAACGAAGCGTCCTTTTAACCTACTCCTTTCCAAAATTTCGGAGGGAAAAGAATTCATTCACGAATTCTAAAAATTCTAAAAAATTATATTATATATTCTAAAAAAAATTCTAAAATTATATATTCCATAATTATATATTCTAAAATTATATATTCTAAAATTATATATTCTAAAAAAATCAAACGTAAATAAATATTGTAAAGAATATTAACTCTTTGCGCTCCAGGCTCAGAGCTTAATCTACTCACGAATTCTAAAAATTCTTTTCTAAAAAAATCAAACGTAAATAAATATTGTCGCCGCAACATTTCCAGTTGGCTTCGTGTTAGATCAGAAGCGAACGAAGCGTCCTTTTAACCTACTCCTTTCCAAAATTTTGGAGGGAAAAGAATATTAACTCTGCGCTCCAGGCTCAGAGCTTAATCTATTCACGAATTCTAAAAATTCTAAAAAATTATATTATATATTCTAAAAAAAATTCTAAAATTATATATTCTAAAATTATATATTCTAAAATTATATATTCTAAAAAAATCAAACGTAAATAAATATTATCGCAACATTTCCAGTTGGCTTCGTGTTAGATCAGAAGCGAACGAAGCGTCTAGGAATATTCTGAAAAAATCAAACGTAAATAAATATTGTCGCAACATTGGAGAGAAAAGGGTTAAACGATTACGTTAATGTATGCTATCGGGAGAGCACGTTTGTCGCGTGTCTGGAACGGATCCAGGATTCTCTAACTTTATAAAATAATATTGACGCCAGTGCACGTAGGAGACTTTTTCAAAGACAAATAGATCGATGTCGGGGATAATGCTCCAACGTTCCGCATTCCTCTTGTTGTTATGTATCTTATTAATCGAAGAGAATCCACGAAAGCGAGAAATTGCAAACTCTCCTTTTTAACGCTTTTCGATAAAAATACTTGAACGATGTTTCCACGTCGATGACGCGATTCCAAGGAGGAGCCTTCAGGATTCCTTCGGAAGACGGCTCGGATTTCCCTTCGACTCGGATATCCTCGTCGATAATTGACGATATCAATTACCCGCCCCGAATTATATTTCGATTACGTATAATCCGCGCAATTTCCGGGGAAAATCGATACCAGGGAGAAAATTGTATTCCAACGATCGATAAAGTTAATACGTCTCGTTTTTCCGCGAGCTTCCAATTATGGATCCCGATAATATCTCGATTCGACGTCTCTTTCCGATCCAAGGATCTAGATCTAGTTTTAGAGTTTCTTTCACCTTTGTTCTGCGAAGCACTATTACTGGAAAAAAATTATATCGTATTCGTAAATATGAGATCAAAAGAGAATACTTTGGGGGATTTGGAATAATAAAGTTTAAAAAATAGAGCAAATCGCGATGAGCGAGTCGGTTGTAAGTCGCTGGGGACTACACGCTTCACGCTATTTCGCATTCCTCTTTTGTTTCCATTTCGCAAACGAGAAGGAGGAAAAGAAATAATCTTTAGAATTTTTTATATATATTCTTACAGGTTTTTAGAAAAATGAAAGGTAAATATCTCCAACTCGCTTCGTTTAATTTGGAACATTAAAAAAGGAGTAATAGGGGAATTCGAACGTGTTCGGGTAAAAATGAATAAAGGAGGATGGAAAACGTGTAAATATTATTTTTATACCACCGTCCGTCGCATAAAAACGCAGGAACCGTTTTAATGATCGTGGCAATTTCGACGGTTCACCGACGTTTTTTAACGGCAATCTGCACGTGTCCCCTTTCCACGTTCATTCGATAACACGCGAGCCGGCGAGATGCATAGCTGTATTGCGTTTAACGTATGCAGAAACGTATCCTGATTAACACCCCAATTATACGCACGCGTCGTTCCCTCATCCGATAGAATTCCGTTAAAATATTATCGTTCGCAGACGAACAACGGTAGACAATTTTCCAAAAGAAGGAAAGAAGGAAAGTGTGCAAAGTTCTCCTCGCTTTTTTCTACCTCCTAAATTTTTCTCCCAACAAAACCGCATAATAAAGCAATTAGCTCGGACAGACAGCTGCCAATCGATCGATTAATGCCGCGGAGGGAAAAACTGGGATATAATCGAAGGAAAGCTCGATTCGTTGTCATTTTTCGCGATAATTGTACGCGCCAACTTTTTCAAAATTGAAAAGCTTCCTTCTCCCGATTCACCCAAGTTTCCAAGGAGAAGGGTGATCAAAGGATGCCCTAAATTCTGCATCCTATGCTTCTTTCTCTCGCGCATAAACTCGTACGATGTCGCAAAAAAAAGAAAAGAAAAGAAGAAAGGGAACGTTTCCTTCCGATGCGAATCTGTCCTTTTTCTCTTCCTGTTCTATAAACTCGGTTTCTCGCGATTAAACGAGCAATTTTTAAAACTCTCGATTCGAAAGAAATAATAAAGGAACGATATATTCAATTTCTGTTGGATACAAGGCGGGTTGCATAAACGAGTTTTACAAAGGAACCGGGAAATTGCGAAACATTACGCAGTCTCTTTCGTCCATTTTCCACCTGACTTTCCTTCCTCTCCCTCTCTCTCTCTCTCTCTCTCTCTTTTTAGACATCTTCTGTATTCTACGCGGAAGTAGATGGGCGCGTCCCCTCGAAATAGTTTTTTTCAGCTCAAACGGAATACGGTACGACGTACGGCGTAATCGAGAGCTTCGCAGAGGGACGAAAGATGGAATCTCGATAAGGAATCTCTCTCGAATCGTTGAAATTCGCCGCCGAATGTTAACAGCCTCGGTGACTAACCGGATGTTTTCTCTTTCGTTTCGCCTCCGTAGTTCCCTTCGAACGAACGGAATACAGAAAACTGGGCCGCTCAAATATTCCTTTTTCCCCGATCGTCCACCTATTCTCCCAAAAATAATAATTTATTATATATATTTATTATATATATAAATATTATGTATATAAATATTTATTATATATATAATTTATTCCGACGAAAGGAAGCTCTACGTATTTAACGGAAAGGAAAAATTATTTTCAACTTTGGTCTGAGAAGTTGCTCGTTTTCTCTAATAGGAATTTCAGTTTCAGAGTGCAATAAAGGATCGATCATGAGCAAAGATTATCCAATCGCGATTTTGAGGCGAGAAACAAGCGATGGCTCTCTTATCGCGGACGTATCATTTCTCATTCGCCCGTTATTATTGCGAGTGAATAAAGGCCGTTACCGACTCGGGCCAGCGTGTCGCCCATTAATAACTTTGCTGGACGAATAACCGGACGTCGAGAGTGGTCGCGCCCCGGAACTGGTATTCGTGTCGTGGTGAAAAAAAAAAAAAAAAAAAAGCCTGTATTGTCGCGCGCTTTAATTAATCGCCCCCTCGAATTATGAAACCGGCGCCCTAACGCTTTATAAATCCAATCTCTCCCCCTTTAACCATGATTTTCATCAGCTTCCGGGGCGAAATTATTTCCCACGCGTGGTATAATTAGTATTTTTGTTGAAGTTAAAATTAATAAAAATAAACCTTCTTCGCGAATTCGTTTTCCATGCAGCATCCAGTTGCCGAAGTTTCATGCACAAGACGCTCGTCAGACGCTTGCCTGAAAATATTCTCGCGTTCTTTGTCCATAAATTTACGTCACCGTCGTCCAATTGTTACCACCAGCCGGATCGATCACATCTCCCCCCCTCTCCGTGCGCGCGTCTCGCCAGACACCGTAAGCGAAAAATTTTGGGACACCGAGTTGCACAAAGTCGACAAGTCGTTTAAATACTAAAAATTCCACTCATAAAATCAAGCGTTTTAGATCCAGCTGATTATTTATCCCGAATCCTGTTCCCACGCTGGAACATTGGCGACGGGTTGAAATCTCGAAAAATATTTCGCCTCGCGTGTTAATTCAACATACGCGTTCCGACGAAAAGCGGAGTGAAATAAATTTCGATCGAATAAAAATAAAGGAAATAAAGTAAAGGACGTGTTCTCGTCACTTTTTCAGATAAAGAAAAGAAAGGTACTACGAGGACATCGATGCACTTGGCTATCAAAGTCGATTGTTGCCTTGCGAAAGTGAGGGACGAGAATGAACGTGTCAACTGACGTCATATTTCATCCGTAGACGAAAATAGGGAAACGGGCTTTTCACGCTCGTACGTGGCTCGAAAGGGTGACGAAACTCTTAATCGATCTTTCTTAAGATTCGTCAGTTAATGGAAATAGAGAGAGAGAGAGAGAGATCTTTTTTGATAAAAATAAATATCTGTTATCGACGCGATTAAAAATATTCTTGGAGAAAATCTGAGATAATCTCTCCTATAAACGCTATAATTAGCATCTGAACTTTGAACCGAGGAGAAAGATAAAGGTTAACTACGAGAAAATACTTCCGGGTTATTTCGAACGGAAATTAATGATTTTCCATACGAAACGGGAGTCGAAATTACCAACAATTCGATATCAGGAATCTTACTTTCGAAATTGCACGTTCAAGATTTTTAAAAAAAACTGACCGTTAGCCAGAAGCGGTTCGAAATCGATTTTACGTTCTATATATGACGCAGGTGGCGTTCGACTATTTTTGATACTATTCCCTTCGAGAGTATAAGGGTTATCCAACTTAACGGCGGGGGAAATTGAAAAAGTGAAGGGCAAGTTTTGAAATATCGATAGAGTCTTGGAATCAACACGTGTTCCGCCGATAAACCCGTGTTTGTAAACACGATATTATTAAAACGATTCCGTGAATAAACACGCGTACGAACGAGGAAAATTGCGGACGGATTTTGAAGAAATTTGAAAAAATTACCCTTTTCCAAAGTTAAAAGCAGCTATATAAACAGATAGGAGGAAAGTTTCGATTGCTTCGAACTGTAAACAGTCGACGTTAATCATAAATTATTGGAACGAGCAAAGTTTTCCTATTGCAAAAAAAAAAAAAAAAAATTCATCGTATTCGATGATCACGAAAGAGTGCATCATCGAGCGAATAAATCTCGAGTTCGAGCGTGACAAATTTGATCTTATTAGTCGCGTGCGAGACGGAATTTATCGACTCGTATATATACGAGATGGCCGCCATTTCGATCGAGCGGTTTACGACACTTTCGACACCTGCTACCCTCTTCCTCTCGTTCGAAAGAGGCCATCGAAGGAACGATCGGGCCGAAAGATGTGGAGAGAGAGAGACAACGGGCGCCGTCCTCAAACTTGAATCGTTAAACTTTATGGCGTATCTTGCGTATTTACGAGGCGAAGGTTTCTTCATAGTCGCAGCGATCCGAAGACACGTCTGGACGACGTAAAATTCTGCTCGGAGTCTGCGGCAATGCAGGTGACGCACCGCGACTGCGGGAACACGATCGGAAAGGAGAAGGAGAGAATGAGGAGAGAGAGAGAGAGAGAGAGAGAGAGATCTCGATCCTGCAACGTAGCCAGAACCAACAGGAGAGGAGACTACTCGCTCCACCCTTGGTTCCAGAATTATTTATTTAATGGCCCTTCGAGTCTCCTCCTCGACGGAATCGGAAGATGAGGGGGAACAACGTGGAAGAAGTTTTCAGGGATACGTGTTTTAAACTGCGATCGAAAGAATCGATATAAATCGGTTCGTCGATATTTGACAGACACTCGAAGAGAGGAAGATGTTGAGGGATAATTATTTCGTTACGATCAGTGGCGACGTTAATACGATTTATTACCATCACACTGCCGTAGCCAATTACGATAGACGATCTTTCTTAATCTGATTATACGCGCTTTCAGGATAGGCTTTTAGAATTAATTCCATTCCGAACAGCCACTCGCGCACCCTTTTCTCGACGTATCTCAATTCTTACGAATATCCTTAGAAATCGGAAGAATCGAAATACGTTTCATAAATAAAGATACGGCTGTCTGGAAAGATCGATGAAACGTGTGAAATCCCGGAATACGAAAGATCCGCGAGAATTATAAAGAGGGAGTGAAATTTCAGAAGCTTGACAGTGTTAGATTGCGGTCTTTCGTTCCGAAACGAGGAAGAATCGGTTCTCCTGTCCGATTACTCTTGCACGGAGGGACACTCGAGATTGAAATGAAAAACGTCAGCGATAAATCGTTGCACCGTGTCGGAACGTGATCGATTATCGTAACGGAAGACGATTAATTGTTTCGGAAATTGATTGCCGAGAACGCTATTACGACGTGCAACGATATCCGTCCGAGAGAAGCCTCGACTCGAGAAATTATCGAGACGAAATTATTAATACATTCCCATAAAATTATTGCCTCAAACAAAATCATCCGTTCGATATTCCTACGCCACGGTTGCAAATTCGAATTATTCGAAATTACGCAACCGATTACCGATTCCGGAGTTAAAGCTCTCCGACAGGAGCGCGTAATCAACGGAGCGAACCTCTCGAAATCTTGCTTCGCTGTTTATACCATTAACGTGTCTACGTATACAACGGTTGCACGATTACGGAGAAATTTGCACAATCTTGTTCCTTCGTTCGATCGATAGTAATATAATATATATATATTATATTTGTTTCCAGTTGAAAAGTTGGATCGAATTTTTCGATACGGTTGGGGAATTGCCGGGAAACGTTGGTTAATCGGAAGTTGGCGCAGCCGAGAATTCATTTTACAATTTCATCCGGCACGTAAGCCGGATGCGGCACGATGCTTATCGCGCCGTGAATTTCGCGTGGACGGTTTTTAGCCACCCCGATACAACTAACTCCCTTGGCGATCTTCCGAATGCTTATCCGCGCACCCTTGTTTCGCGGCCGTATAACCTCCCGCCTCGTGAATCCTCGACGAAACACTCCGCGCACCTACTTGAATGGATTACGATTGTTTCGAAAAGTGACGGCTCTTTGCTTCGAAGAATACTCAGAGACGCTCTTTTGGTTAGGCGAAAACACTAGCGCGCGCATCAACAAGATACACCGTATAGAGGAACAAAACGATCCGACGAAATAAAAGAATATCTTTGTTCGATCGATTTCCGATAAACTCGCAGCATGAGAAAGGGAAAGATATAATGAAAAAAAAAAAGGGGGGGAGAAAAGGGAGAAACGCGAATAGTGGAATAATAACGAGAGAGAAACGAGCGACCCTGTTCGCGAAACGGTCGAGAGAAAAGGAGAGAGAGAGAAAAAAATAAGACGCGTTCCAGATGTGTGTGTATGTGTATGGACGGGATAATTGTTATCTCTATGGGAATTGCCCGTGTGTAAGTTGGTTTTTTCCCGCCGCAACTTCTCTCTAGCTCGTATCCCCTCGATGACCTTTACTTTTACAAACGCTCGCCTGAATTACGTCCACGGCAGCGGACTCGTTTCTTTTCCTTAAAAAACGATAAGTTAATATTTCAGGCGAAGCGCGGTGTATTACGCGTGAGATTATAACTCTCTTTTTTTTTTACCTTCCGCGTTTCTGCTCGACTTATAAATCGTTAATTCGAAAACACGTGTAAATTTATTACATTCCGTGTAATTGATCGAGTAGTTCCCTTTCAAAATTTTTTTCAATCGATCGTAAAATGCTCGACATCGCGGTTACTACTCGCTCGTATAAGTATTCAAGTTGTAAACGATTCGTTTAATATAGAAACACAGGTGTCTGACCAATCGTTGCGAAATTATGCGGAACAAGCATAATTCGCATAATTTCCAGCTATATATATATTATATATATATATATATACATACGCCATTTCCCGTAACCCGATACCGTTTTGGTAATAAATTGCGCGGTTCTTCGCGCTCGTTAGCAGACAATTTACACGTTGTAACCGAGCGGCGATTCGTTTCGAAGGGACTCGTTAAATGACACGCACACCCACGCATATTCGCCTGATTAATTTCACCGACCGTTTCAATGATAATTAAGATTGATGCAATCGTTCGCGCCGTCAATCTTAGTCGAACGCGGTTTATCCACGGATCGTTTCACCGCGCTTTCGATCGCATCTAATTTAAAGTTTCGCGGAAAAATTAAAGCCCTTTGGATCAATCCCGACACTTTATATACATAGGCGCAGTAATTTGAACTCGGTCGAAATATTTTATCGAACGATTCCATCTCGCTGGAAATCGAATCCCCGCCTATTTGTGTTTACGAAACTGGTGATCGGAGGAAAGCACAAAGAAACAATCTACGAGGCTGTCACAATGTCGGCTCTTAAACAACCACTCGAGGAGCGGAGTTGGCTGCTCGCGACAGGATCAAAAGGCCATTTCCTTGGGGGGTCGTCGATCGACGCCGCCGCCCTTGCAACAACCGATCGGCGTATCGCGCTTTACGCGTCACAGTGTCGCGATGGGTACTCGAGGCCACTTCACCGAGAAACAAAGCACGTCCCTTTGATCCGCTCTTTTTCCTTTCCCTCCAACGCCCGCCTTCTCTTGCGCTGCTCCGCTAATGCCCCGGATAAAAATGATCTCGCCACTTTTCTCGGTCTTACCGAACGGAAGTTATGGCCTCGTTAAAGGGATCAGCCAAATGAGAGCGCGGTAAGGTAGAGAAAGAGAGGAAATTTCCATTCTTACGCGTCTTCTCGCGTAACATCTCTGACTCCAAATTGAGCGTCCCGACGAAAATCGCACGAATTCCTCGCGAGGATCCAAAGCCGATTTATTATAGGGAGAATAAAAATTCGGATTGGATTCGAATTCGCGTAATCTCTGGACGATTCTCACTCGGTATTTAGAGAAGTTTTATTCGAAGAAATGGGGCGTGAATCCGCACGGCTCGACCGATTCGACCGTGTTAATTTTCGACCGGGTGGAGGAATAACGGATCAGTTTTCTCTTCCTCGAAACGACGGGGTATTTCACTTTAATCGTCAAGGATAATCGGCAAGAGTAGGAACGCGTTCGTTTCAACACCGTTTTACGACCGTCGAAAAGTTTCAAGTATCTAAGCGCGGAAACGTTTAAGGGATACTTGAAGAATCGTAAAATCTTCCACGTACAAATGTGTCTCGTTTCCATCTCGATTTAATCGTTCCGTAATTTTCTTCGAGAATTGATACGTTTTCGAGAGTTTTGAACGAGCTCATCGTTAAAAGGACACGCGAAGAAAACGTACGCGCGTCGGAATCATTCGCATGTTTCGCACGATTCGATGCATTATATATGTATGACGTACATTCCATCCAGATCTGCCGCAATATTCGTTACCGATGCATTCATGCATATGTAACGCCTATCCGATCGAATATTTGAAAGAAAATAGACCCGTGCAAAGATGTACGTTTGTGTAAAAAAAAAAGAAGGAAAATAAAATAAAAATACTGTCATTCGCGTCGCACGAAACGTATATCGAGAAATTATTTATCGATCTGGCCTATCGAAACAGGAGGGAGAATACGAAATGCCAAGTTTAGATCGAGTTGAAAAATTTAATGGACATCTTTGTGGTATCTACTTTGAAGCGGATAAAAGTCGTATCGATCCCGATCCTCCTTTTGCGGTATATATTCTTAAAAAAATTGCACACGTAGAGTATAGAAACGAGATTCGAGGAGAAAATTGCTCCTATAAAATTGCGGTCATAGACGCGACTACCTTAATGGAACTTACTATTTAACGTCCTAATTTACAGTCCTATTACGCCTCTTCTACCGACTACGTAACTACCTTGATATAGTCCGCGACTGGGAGGGCCACGCCTATTAGCACAACCGGACTATTAAGTCCTTTCTCATTGTCGGTAAAATTAAACTGCATTAACGCGTAGCGGGATGCCAAATTCGTTGAACCACGCCTGCGAAGATCGAGAGATCGTTAGAGGATCATCGAATCCCTACTTGCAGAGATAAACTAAAAAATGAATATAATTTCGTTGGAAGGAAAAGTTTTCGTTTCGTATAATTCCACTTCGATCGCATTTAAAAGGAAAAAAGCACCTTTCCTTCGCTTTATCCTTCGTGACAACAATTTCGAGAAAGCTATCGCGGATATCGATGAAAAATTCGTGGGACAAAGTGGAACGCGCGATACTCCAGAGATCTAAATAAAGGGGAGCCGAGTCGAGATACACGTGTAACGCGGCTGAATATCCCGCGTGGGGATTCCTTTCTTCTTATATCGTGTTTAGAGACGACGTCGTTCGTAAAGAATCCCTCACGTTCCCCGGGGTCGCCGCTCCTTCTTTCGTCCCTTGACCAGGAAACCGTAGCTCCACCGACGTCCGAACGAGCGCTTTCCCCCTTGTTCTCGCGCAAACGTGGTTCGCGGCCGACTCGGGAGGGGGGCGGTTGATAAATCGTGCCGGACGAAAATTTCACGGGGACGGTTGATAAATAGGACGCCTCTGCGCTTCCAGCGGAATTAACAGAGAGTGGGAAGAAAAGCGAGGAAAAATGAGAAACAGAGGCGTCACTGGAGAAGGCCGAGTTGGCCGGGGATCGATTCCTTCGTTCGTCGAGCAATCGAGAAATGACGAATCAACCGAGTCGAACGAACCGTGGTTGCCAGACGGGGAATGGCAGCGTGCCGTTCCTCCCCTCCGAGACACGAGTGGGACAGTTTGAAATCAGTTTCGCGATACGAAACTCCCGTGGGTGATGGCGAAATTTATGGCGTCGCTTAAAAAATGAAAATCGATAGCGGGAATGGAAGTCGGAGACGGCGAACGAGGTTTAAATCCGCGAAACTCCATATTGGAGTAAATTAATTCCTCGATATTTTGTTTCGAAGAACGAAGGGCGAAGGGTCAAAAAGGCCATTTTAAAAAATAGCTCAGCTTGAAATTCAATCTCCTCCAATTTCTTTAAATCGACCCCCCCCCCCGCGCCAATCGTCGCTCGCTGTAATCGATATTTTAGCGATTGGTAGTAATTGGTCGTTGAAACACAAGCGAACGGATTTTTAACGAGCACCGTTGATTAAAACGCTTCTACTAAATAATCCCGGTTAACCGAGGCGCTAGATCCACGCCATTGGCCTCGCGCGTCCATCAGGCCTCCGGGATCCACGTTTTCGCGGATACCTGGACAAATTAATGACCATTGAATTCGCAACATTCGTGTAGGTACGAATTTGCACACGCCGCTAAGCACCGATACCCGTCCATCTGCATTCCCTATCGTTTTCCAATCACCCGTGTCGTTTTATCCGTTTCTCTCGATTCCCTTTTTTCACCATGTTACGAACGACGTCACGCTCGCCTCGTATCCTTTTATTCTTACGAATAGAAATACAATACGTTTTAACGACGAGTCGTCTCTCTCCCCGAAGTAGTCGTCGAACGAGTGCATCGACCGTTCCATCACGCGCCACTGCCTAGTCCCGTGCGATCACACGAAAATTAACGATGCGAATTATACGCTTCATATACGTTTTGATCCTTCGAGTCAAAGATTTCTTTCTATTCCGAATAGATGAAAATATCTCTTCTTTCGATGCGATAATAATCGGAATTCAGCCGCGAGAATGTAAATCGAATTACTTCCGATTACTTTTTAATCGCGTTCGATCACGTTTCAACGGCGCGTTGCTTTTCCACGCGCATGCGCGTATTTATATACTTCAAGTGGAAATACTTCGCGCCCGTTAAACCGTTTTCGATAAAACGAGTTCACGCACGCCGTAATGAAACGAACGAATCGAGTTTGATTTCTCTCCGTCGATCTTAATTGCGAATTCGTTTTCACGCGCACGGCCGAAAGCATATTTCGTGCGTTATTCGGCACGTTTACGTACGCTCGAACAAATCGTTCCATCTTTCCCAGCGAAATAAATCTAATCGCGAAGCGATCAATCGTTTTCCTTCTCGGTCATTTTAAACTGTTTTCGCGGAAGAAAGAATACAAGAGAACGTATATGCGCGTTGTTATATCGATTATCTCGCGATCGAAATTTGACGAGAAATTTCAGGATTATCGCCGCCACGAGAAAAGGGAAGGTGGCTCCTCGATCTTTGAATATTCCGCCGAATATCCTCGTAACCATAACCGCTGTTACGACCTACCGAATAGCGGTTACGCTTCCGAGCTTCTTAGAATTTGCGAAACCGTGTAATAAACTCGCCATTCCACTCCGTTGTCCCGCGAGTCCGTGGCCTCCCTCCTTTTATATCTTTTGAAAATTCCAACGGCCGTAAACTTGTTTTTGTCGTTTTTATCGTTACTTCCCATTATCCGGCCGCCCTCCTTCTCTTTATTATTATTACGGGCTAACCTTCTACATATATATATATATATATACACGTTAATCACACTAAGAGTTCTAAACGCAGCTCGTAAAATTTCAAACTAACGAAACGTTATTTAAACTCCTTCTTTACGATCGAGTTTTAACGAGTTTATCATATCGTTCCATTCCATTACCGTCTTGAACGTTCGATCAAAGTACCATTCGAGAGTGACGAGATGAAAAATTAAAAATGCGCGTGGAACAAAAGTTCGATCGGATCGATCAGAGTATAATCGAAATTACAGGAGCGATGTTTTTCCCGGCTACACTCGCGTTTTAAATTTTGCATCGGTGTATCTGCCACGGAATGTATACGGATAATCTATTTTCGTCCCGGGACACGAGTTACGAAGCTGCGTTTTATTGCGTCCCGGAAAAATTGAATTTCGCGATAACTTTGAACCGGAATATCGGATTATAAATTGTCGTAAATCAGGGAGGAGTCGGATCGCGCTTACGATACTTTCGTAATGATTACAATTAATAGCGCGTGCTTGTGTACGTCGCCGCGACGGATTCTCCCGTAAAACGGATGATGCATCGTCCGGAATGAAATTTTATCCCCCTCGAATTTACAAAGGTCTCGGCAAGATCGTTGGCGAGAAATTTATTCACCTCGTCCACCTCGAAGTTAATTCGATAAATCCGATTGGAGGGATTTTGGATTAAAATTTTTCCAAGCGCGCAAAATCGAATGTCGATGTTTACGGACTTGCCGCGCGTTTAAATTTTAAAAAAGCGAAACGATGGACCGACTGCCACGACTGCTTATATTTAACATTTGCGAACGAAAGGGATCGTAAAAAAAATAAGAAAGGAGTATTATACGTGTTACATACGTGTATCGAGAGAGAAAGTTACTCGATGTCGTCGAGTTGCGTGCCTGCTACGAAATTGTACGACTTATATCCTCTCTCTATATTACGCCAGATAATAAAATGGTTGAGAGACGAGACAAAATCCAACGGCCGATATTTTTCTAGAGAAAATCCGCACGATCGGTATATAGAATCGATCCGAGTTGAGCAACGAAACCGAAAACGATCCGAAATCGTTAGCAAGATTCGCGAGGGAATGGAGCGTGATCGGAGCGTGACCGTAGCCCGACCGAAACGTAACCATAAATCGACCCTTAACTGGCGTCGTTCGCTCGGAGAACGGAGCCTATCGAGAGCCAAGGTCGTCTCGTTTACAGCCAATATAAACTTGCGCGGGAATTTCCTTCGAATTTCCCTCGTTATCATCGCTAATAATTTGGCGAATTTCCGTACGTCGTGCCCAATGCTCACTCCGCTTTCCTCCTCGACTAATGGATCCGCCAACCAACGAATGCATTTCGCGATGCATGTCGTCGGCGGAGAATCACCCCTCCACCGATGCTTTCTCCATCGGTTTATCGGTAATTTAATTACGTCGTGCAGCGGCCGCATCACGGGGCGCCGTAATTACTATCTCGCCCCTAATAATGCCGGATAATGCCACCCCCTCCCCCCTGACTCTACGACACGTACGAGTTAGTCTGTAAATTAGAGACGTCCTTTCGCCTCGCCTCGTATTCCTGATTTATCGTACGTGCCCCCGCTGCTTATCGTCCCTTGCGCAGGCCCTCCCCCCAAACGTCTCGTCTCAAGGAATCGTAATTCAACACCCTCGAAACGAAACTATTCCTATCCCCTTCCCCTCGTTCGAAATTCCTCGAAATCCATGCGACATTATTTATTACACGCGCCTAAAAAGTCGAACTTTCTTTCGACGGTAATCATAATTTAATCGAGGCAATTCGTCAATTACGCGAACGACGCGTCGGATTATCAATTAATAACAATAACTCGACTCGCTAGAACCGAGTTTCCATCTCGCGTATCTGCAAAGGGATCGGGGAACGGAGATAGTTTCGAAACGTGTTTTTCAATTAAGGGAATATTGCATTTCTAGCCGCGCCGATTAAATATGAGATTCGCCGGAACGGTAGAGAGAGGAAAAGATTTTAATTTCGATAGGAATTTACGAAAGCTCGGGAGCATAATCCGATCCGAAAGTTTTTAGAAATAATGGCGTGGGTAATTGGTTCGTAAGAGGATTAAAACCGATCTCCTTCTTGCCCGCTTCCACTATTGACACTTTAACGTTAACGAATCTTTGAAAATATCAGCCTCGAAAAAGGCGGCGCTCGATCTGAGATGGCCAACCTTGTCTACCCTTTCCGCGATCGAAAGATTAAAAAACTCGCGCAATTTATGGGATAGAATAATTCTCTTCCCCCGTAATTCTTATGAATTTTTCAAGAGCTCTATGCATATGGAACGAAACTCGAATCGCCGTGAACGATGTTTAATCACGGTTCCGTGATTTCCGTTTAATTAAACGAAAGGAACAACAAATCTCTCTCGATGAAATCTTGACTCGAAATTTTTCACGAACTTACCCCTTTTCCACGGGATACACGACGATTCAATTTTACGTACGAAACATCGGTACGAGAATTTCTCGAGCTAAAAATACGAGGAGATAAAATTTCACTTTAATTTTATCTCTTGGAAAATTCTTTAGAAATCAAATTTCAAATTCCACTCGTAATTGGATTAAAACAGCTTGTAAAAACGTTCATTAAGGCAACGTCGAGTTTTTTTCCATTATATAATTTTAATTATACCGGATTCTGATATCCCGTGCAATTACGAAATTTTGACCGGGACGGGAAGAAAAACATGGTGGAAATCTTTGAAATCGTCGAAAAATTACGAGAAATCACGTCGAGACAAGAACTTAATTTCCCGCGGAATGAAAGAATCAAATTTATCAATTCTCGAAACGTGTATGGCTGCATTCGGTCGAAATTTTTCCTTCCGTTTCGAAGTACCGAAATTTCGCACCAAGACGCGATCCCTTCTTTCTTATTCAAAACTTACCTCCTCCCGCGCGTAAATCATCGAAATACACGGAACGGGGTACATATACACGGGTCCAGAACGACCTCTCCTTCGCGTACCGTTATAAATTACATCTCTCCGTCTTTATTGCGTCTCTGTTCAAACGGCTGTCGTTCTTCCCGCGTATGCATATGTATTTAAATGAAGCTTAGCGTTTCGGGGTTACGCGATAAACAGAGGTAAACGCGGTGTCGTCCCCTGGCTGGCATAATGCCGTCCGAGGGACAGACATCCTGCGCGCTTAGACGGACAATGGAACGTCTCGTGGACATTCCGTAAACGTTTCGGACACTTAGCCGAACAATGGAATGCACAGGTTCCCGAGGACCCGCCACGCGAAGAATATTCGAGGCGAATAGTCGAGAACAGTTTGTGGAAAGGTGGGCCAACTCTATCCAAACTCGATGCGCGATTCCACTGTTTACGGGATGGTTGGCAACTCGATCGTTCGTATAATTCGATTGCGCGGCTCGGAGATTTCGCTTTCGGTTGGCGAGATTTTCTTCGCACTTCTCTCCAACAATTATCCATCTTTTTATCTCCGTTCAACGAATTTCGATTTCAATTTTTAAAACACGGAATTCTACAATTTATATCGCATCGTGTACTCTCGGCTCGATGTCATGTAAAAATTTTAAACGGGGATCGTTCGACGCGTAATTAAATATGCACGGGAAATAATAATATACGAGAGTAAAAAATAGTTGAAAATGGAGGCGTACTTGGAAATTGGGCGAAATACGACGTTTAATAAATTGCAGCTCGGTAATAAAATTATGGGATACATTGTATCCGATATTTTCAAAAGTGCTTCGTTTTAAACGTAGATTTAAATTCGAATCGAAAACCGAGTAGTCTTTCCATTAACTCGCCCCACTCACCGTCGTCGTATTTTCGCTCTACTCTACTTTCTACGGTGGAAATAACGGAGAGTAATAACCATCCAGGTAATACACAAGCTTGTTCCACCTTCCACGATTTACGTTTGCTTCGAAATCCTCGACTCGTGAAAATTGACTCCGAGAGATAATTTCGTAATAATTCAAAGCGAACCAACTTGATTTCCAATCTGCGCTTCTCTCTCTTTCTTTCTTCTTTCGTCCATCGATTCTCCCTATATAAACGAGATTAAAGAGAGAATACGTATATTTCGGAAGAAGATTCGTTCGAATTAGAATCGTCGAAAGGAATGTCCGATTGGTTCGATTTCCAAGGACGAGGAAAATTCCTCCGTCAAACATGAATGCCCCCTCAAGATTTATTATATCGTACGTCGACCAGAACCAGGCTAAATATTTCCACACGTTCAATTTTCTCGCGGGAAAGAAATCGTCTCCGCCTGATGGAACAATAATCGGGAAACCCTTTCTAATTTATTACGGACGAAAATTTTATCAGCCGCAACTGCGTTTTGTAATTAAAATTTCGCATACACTCGGATGTAATTAATTAAGAACCGTTTCTTCGAATTTTAAATTTAAAATAACTTTGCCCGGAGTTATTTTATCGTCGAACCGCGTTATATCAAATATTATAGATATTTAGAGAGTCTGTATCGAGAGATAAATTATATAACGGATAATTCCGTGGCATTAGAAACATAATATGTTGATCTGATTTTCAGAGGATGATTAATCGATGCGTTGACAAATGATCATCGCAAAGGATTATTAATCTCGCGTGGTAACGAGGCAAGCGAAATAATTCGGAATATATAGGGTAAGAAAGGAGGGGGCAGCTTCCGTTACATCGCCGGCTTTATAAAGAAATAATTTTCATTTTAAAGAAATAAATGGGATGGCCGTTATAACGGTTTGGTTCGTTCGCGTGGTTTTTTTTTTTGCAGAAACAAACGTGACAATGATACTACAAAAAAAGAAGAAAAAAAAAAAAAAGACACGTTCTGAATATTCCATGAAATACCGTATTTTAAAGAGGATTCTACGTTCTGTATTTTCATTTATACTCTTGTACGAAGGAATGTATAGTTTTATGAAACACGTTTCCATTTTGAAAATTCATCGGTGTAGCTAGGAAAAAGAGCAAGTTGCGAAAAAAATAAACTTCATTTTCGTATCGTTCAACTTGCTCTCTCCGCTTATTCCATCTTCTTTCTTTTTTTTCAACCGACAAACAACTCGTTAAAACTACGCACATCGTACACAGGGAGGAGCCACCAAGGATACATAATTTCCATAAAAGCCATCAATCGAACAATCCCCAAACGATATCGAGGGAAGAGGTATCGAAAATTTCGAAGAGGTATCCGCTTGCACGAGGGCGTTAAGCAGACGGATTTGCAGGTTGTGTGATAAAGCAGCGAAAGCTGATCCCAGATCTTAGGGGATTATAAATCAAGACTCGATAATGATCCGTAATGGATGGTTCCAGTGGTTCGGTGGTTTGCTCTTGCTCGACCAACCTAAAGTTGCTAAGACGGCCTTCACTCCCTCCGACATCGCGATTATTCATACTTTGGCGACTTTTCCATCGTTTCGACGAATTAAGCCCTTCGACGTGACGCGAATCTTCACGGGTCTCCTCCACTTTGCTTTCCAACCGAATTTTCTTTCTCTCAAGGGGATTAATTTCCCTTTGACCCCTTCGACCGGCAGCTTTCCAAGTACTTTCTTAAGTAAACGAGCAAAGGGGGTCCAAGTTTCCGAGCATTTTTCTCTCCCAACCCCGAGTTTTTGTCGTCGGTACTCAGCGATTTAGAGTTTATTACATCCACTATCTGAATTTATCGGGATGCTCTCAATTTCTCCTTTTCTTTTTGGAGAAAAACGGAGAGAAACAGCGAGAATAATCGAGTCGGGGGATGGACTCGCAAGATATTTTCCCATCTCTCGGAGAATTACAAACGACCCTTTGTAATTACGCGATTAAAACTCCCCACGGAATAATTATACCGTCGCGTATTAAACGGAATTACACTCTTCTCGCCGAATGTGTATTTTTTTATTCGAAAAATAAAGCCAGACACGCACGCCAATTTAATTAATCTCTTTCAATTCCAATAGAATTTTCGATATAAAACGAGCGATTTCGTTTCTTCGATATCGACCATCTCTATCGTCCTCTAACCAGAAAATCGACAATTCCCCCCCCATTTCTGTCTTCTCGACTAAACAAAAAAAAGAAACGAGAAAAGTAGATTCGATTCGGAGAAAGAAATTCCAAGCACCGCGCAAGGTGGACAAGGAGGAAAGAGGTGTTTAAATTGGGCGCGAAATCCGCGAAACTCACCCGTGTAACGGATTTCCATAACGATGCGTTCGACGAAAAATCTTTCCTCCATCGTACATCTCGGGATACACGCCCGCCGAGCGTTTCATGAATAAATAAGAAACGAGTTTGGAAACAAGCGGAGGAGGACCAAGATTCCAGAAATTCCGCCTCCGTTCTTTCCACCCGTATTCAATCTCCACGCCGCCTACCAGTTTTTCCTACTTTCCCTCCCTATCCTAAAGAGGGTGTCTTTGAAATTTTCATATATTACGCAAACGTCCCCTCCCTTTTATTTATCCCGCCACTCTCTTCTCTCTCCCACCTTAGGTAAACGCGTCACGTAGCCCTCGGCGTTTTTCCACGCGAACGCTCGCCCGAATTTCTGTCGTTCAACATCGGATCCAAATCGACGCCTTTCGTTCGTCGTCACATTTCTCCCTATTCACGTATCGAGGGGAATCAAGATTAGCTCGAGTGTGTAATTTTACACGGAATCCTCTTACCGGGGATGTTTTAATTGGACTCTCGTCGAGTGCCATCGATTTGAAGGAAAGGACGATGCTTATTAACGGAGTTGTTCGATAATGGCCGACTCGCCGTTATTCCGTCTCCCTCGCAATCCTCCCTTCTCTCCCCCTCCTCGAAATTAAAAATCACTTAGGTTTTTTAAGGAGAATAATAAATAGTTTACTTACGTCGGGGGATAATCGGTGCAAACGTAAATTATTACGTAACCTCGAATACGCTGAAAACTTTAAGCAGTTTTTAATTCCAACGATCGACAGAGGAGATAACGCGTTCTTCCTCGTTTCTTTCACGTTAGATAACTACGGAGAAAGTTCGAGGTCACAAGTTGAACTTCTCGATCGGATCTGATTGCCATGAATTTAAATATTGGCCGTTCCAGTCGGTTGTAACGCCGATATTCCAAAAGTTTCCGCGCTTTCTACGACAGGGAGTCAGCTAATTTCTTATAATCCTTCCCCATTCCTCCTCAACTTTTTCATCGATTAGCATGATTGCATTAAATATGCAAATCCGGGAAAAGTGATAACCCTTCTTTCGATAATTCGATTAATAATCCTTTTTTCTACGGGATAAATATACGCCATATCGATTTAAGAGGTAATTTTAGAATTATTTATAATGATAAAATTTTAAAACCTGCCGAGCTCTCTCCCTTCGAACTACTTCGCATCACGATTTTAATAAACGTTCGAGATTTCCAAATGTTTGTTCGAGAACGATAATTTTCAGCGAGGATACTCGACAACGTGTCCTAACGTTATTAACAACGCGCCAATGTCCACGCTAATATGTATGTATATACTCGATATCGTGACGCACGTTTTAACGTGAAATGAACGAAGACAGAGAGAGAGAGAGAGAGAGAGAGAGATATTTTCCATAAGCGGATAATTGTTATTTATCTACCACCCAGTTTCGTCAATGTTTGTCAGAGGGTTTCGATTTATTTTTCCACTCGCCATAACTGCGCTTTCCCCGTGTTTCGCTCGGGACGGACAGGCGTGAATACAACAACGTATAATTTCCCTCCACCCAGTTAACTGAAAATGTAAGAGGATTATGAAAAACCCCGCGGGAAAACCTTTGTCGGACAATCGTCCGCGTCGATAACGCGAAAGTATCCTCCATTGACGCTAGATCGATTTGCCATTTGCATAAGGAACGCTTCTTCCACCGATCTCTCCATTAAACATCGATGAACGTCTGAAAAGTTAGCGAGTTACGAGTTAAAAATGCAAATTCTTGTGGCGCGGCGTTATTTATAACGCGTGCGCATTAAATTTTCTTGAAATTCAAATTTCCGCGATTCCGCGCGCCATTAGCTGCCGCTTTTTTTCTTTTCTTTTGCATGGTCGTTCCATTCCAAATGAATTCCAAATGAAAAAGAGAAAAGAAATCAACGATCTCTAACGATCTCGCGAGAATTATTTCCCATCGAAATCGTTACATTTTTTCCAATAAACCCTCGGAAACGCTATTTCGAGGTTGAATATAGCCAAGATTCGTCGGGAAAGAGAGAGGAAAAAAAGATCGATTAAAAAGATTGCAACTCGATGGATCGGTCCGATCCGAATGCACGAATCAACAAGGACAGGGATAATTAGAAACGGGCATCATTAATTATCGCGGTGATTGATGGCCGTTCGTGGAACACGAGGATGAACAAGAACGGGAAATCGAGTTCTGTCGCGAAATTTGTGCGACAATCGGGACGAAAATTTATTATAACGTGGTGGCGCGAGGGCTCGTATTCGGAACTGAATAAATTCTTCCAACTTTGAAAAAGGGAACTTTGAAATTCGTTCGATTCGATCGAAAGCTTTCAACATTTTTCTACGAGCAAGCATAAAATTTTTAACCGTTGCGATCGAAGGAAGGAAAAAGTTATTATATCGATTCGAAATCGTAGGCGAAACAAATATTCGCGTCGGCGTAAATCCATCGATTCTAGAATTAGAATTTCATCGGCAGTATTCTACGGAGCGATAAATTCGAACGGTTGATGTCTTTGTCACAGCTATAAATAATTGATGAATTTTCGAATGATAGAGAACGGTGAAATGATGGTACAAAGGGAGGAAAATGACGCGATTCTTTCATTCAAATCCAGAGACGTTCTCCGCTCAATGGAACTGTCACAAAAGCTGGTGTCACAGAGGAAAATACGAACGCAATTTTCGTTTCGATGAAACGAAATGCGAGAATATTCTTCGCCGCACTTTCCCCTCTCCCCCATTCTCTAATTTCATATCGCGATCGTACAACGATAACCAAAGGAAATATACGATATAATAAAAGGAAATATACAACATAATTCCCGTCCCGAATTATAAATCTTTCTTATAAATTCAAATTTATCTAGCATTCACGTATTCCAAAGACGATTAATTTTTACATTTTGTAATAATATTGGTATTTACGATATTTCGCGTGATAAAAATACATATTATTTAGAAATTTATTTACTTAAACAATCGAGCTTCCATCTCGACTAAATATTTTCGTAATATTCTGCTACGAGAAAGAATTTGTGGACACACGGATGAATTCGAGTATCGGATCGAAGAAGGCAGTGTCGCGGTGTTGTTTGCCTCGACGCGATGTATTTTCATAGAAAGCGTATCTACGAATATTTACGGTTAGCCTGGAGCCAGCCTCGAGTTTACGAGCGTGCAAGAAAATTGTTTGAAATGAGTTGCGCGAGAACCGAGGTGAGGTTGTCTCGTTCTCGTAAACGAGAAATAACGCAATTGAATTTCTTGCTCGTGTTTCGAGCAAGGTTACCACTGCCCCTCCCCCCTCTCCCGTTCACGGCCACCATTCCTCGTCTCGCTTTCTCGCCATCTACCGCGAAAATTTTGTCGAAATGGAAACAAGTTCTCCACGGGGACAACGTGCACGGAAAATCCATCCATCGTTCGAGATCAGCCGTCTCTCTCTCGTGGTTTGGAAAAGTTTCGAGCGTATCTCCGATCGTTAACCGCGCAATCTTTCGATTAAAAGTAACGAGGAGGACGGAACAGGGATGATTGTTAATCTATCGGAGTTTCCTCCTCGGTAAACGAAACTCGGAAAGAACTTGTCCCAAACCGGAAACTTCGAAGTTTAGCGAACCGAGAGCCTCCTCCGCGGTTTTGTCTATCGATTAAATTTAATAGTAACGATAAGTTGAAGCCGTTTTAAGTGTTTTGTATGGTGCTTAACGATAGAGGGCGAGTCGGTAATTGCGCTACCGCGAGAAGAAGAGACGGTTTTTCCCAAGCTTTGAAAACTTTTTAATATCTTGGGATCAGATTTTATAAACTTTGGCCTCTAAGCTAAAAAAAAAACACTAAAAATGCGAAACATTTTTCCAAGAGATTTTTCGTCGAGATTAGAATTTAATTAAATTATTCTCTCTCTCTTTTTTTTTTTCCTTTCCCTTTTGCTTTCTTTCACTATATTCTACGAAATTATATAATTCCTTTGGATTATATTCGAAGAGATTACGTCGGTTTCGTATTCATCACGAGTAGATTCTAGAGAGAGAGAGTATTATACAATTATACGTGATATATGGATTACATCAATCTAATTAAATATATAATACAGAATTTGTAATTAACAAACGCATGTATATATATGAAGGATAAACTAAACAATAATTGATTACTGACCAATAATACTCCCCTTTCGTTCTGTCGATAATCACTTGCAAACTATCGATACCGATTATCGTATCACGATTGTGTTACGATCGTTAGAGGTCGCGTTACTTTTTCACTCGATTCGAAATTTATTCGAGAAAGATCGATAGTATCCATACGTCGTTAAGGATATAGCGAAACGTAGCTATCACGCATATTGCGCCTCTAGATGCGAACACGCATTAATATCAAATATCCAATTTGCTTTACACGCGTATGTGGTCGGTGTATCGATAATATCCGCATTGCCCGGTTTCTAATAAATAAGATAATATTATTAAAGTTATTCAAGTATATAGGGAAAATCGATCTTTTCGTGCAAAATTTAATTTTCGAATTAGATTCGCGTTTTAATCTCGTCGTGGCTGATGCTCTATCGCTCCAAGTTTTTTTATTCTACCAACTACCGACTCATTTCCGAGAGGCGAGTTTTCAAAACAATGAAACTCGTCACGACCAAAGTTTTCAAACGGGAAAGTTATGGAACTGGAAATAAAAAAACTTTGCAACGAAGATAAGGAAGAATCGCAGGAAACGAGGAAAAGATGTACTCCATCCACTAATTACCCGCTTAGATAAATTGTTCATTTTGGCAATAAAAATTTACGCAAAAAAAAAATTCGTATTGGAATATATTTAACGGAGGAAATGTTCGTAAAGATGTTCTACATTTTTCTTTTCACTCCTTCGTTCAATTTTTCCCGGTTACTCGGTTAAGGTTCCGAGGCTGACGAAGAGGATGGAAACTTTTTGCCAGATTATATTGCCGTCGACTCGCGGAATTAGCGGGAAGCTGTGTCGGATCAAGAGAGGCAAGATTTCGGTTTTCTCGTTCCCGGGGAACGAGCACTTCCCGACCGGAAACAAAAGCCGCAGACGGATCGCGTCTGGTTGATCGATAACAAGGATTAATTTGCCAGCCGAGGCCGGTCGCGCCTACGTTTCCACCAAGACGATGACAATACGCTACCCTTCCAGAAATTACGCGAAAATTCCCTCGATACCCTTCCTCCCCCCTCCCCCCAATCGATTCCTCTATTTTCCTTAGGAAAACACCAATTAAGCGACCGCTATCTCATCACAGATTTAATCGATCCGGCAAAACTTTGTTTACCTCGCAAACACGTTTCGAGGATTCGATTCTCGGTAATGCACCGCCTTTAATTTCATCTCTATCCAATTAAAACTATTTTAAAGAAATCGTATCGTTTGATATTTAGATCGAAGATGTGATATGATTTTGCTTTAACGTTCGCGTGTATTCACGCGGAAAAGAAAATAATTTTAATATTTCTCGTAGGAAAAATGAAAAAAAAAAAAAAAAAATAAAAATAGAGAGAAATGAAAATTACGCGTATATTTGTCTGGATCTGGTTACTATAACGAACGAAATATCAGAGTTTCCGTAATAAACTTTGTAAGTGCGTACAATGAATGCTAGCGATATTATACCATGAAAGTGTTTCCTAGCACAGAGTTTACATTACATTTGGTACAATAATAAAATATGTCTTTATTGCAAATTCGCTATGTTCCTTCGTAATAAATTCAAGTACTTAGTATCCTTGCTGTAATTTATTCTTCTTAATAAATTCTTGTACGTAAGTAAGAATTAAATCTATCATCAACGATGATAACGCGCGAGATGTAATGCATTGTGAAAATGCGATTCCCTTTTCCTTTTGAAACTTATTCTCGAAAATCTCGCACGTAAGGATCGTGATGACTAAAAGGCTAAGAACATTTTAAAGAAGCTCGTGGAAATATAGCGCAAGGAAGCTCGATTTATGACGTTGATATAATGAACTAATTTCCGTGCTTTCAAAAGCTTCCTTACTTTCCCAATGTTTATCGAGATCCCGCAACTTTTACGATTTAAAATCCCAACACGACTGCCATCGAGTTCGAGAACAGCGTTTATCAAAGTTTCGAGAACACGACTAAAGAAAATTTCCTCGAAACATCGTAATATAGAAAGAAAATTTAATAATTTAATAATTTCGATCGTAATTTAATTTCGAAGATAATCATTCGATACTTCGACGAAAAAAAAAAAAAGAGGAAAAGAAACGTAATTTAGGAAATTAATGAAATCTCTGTAAATTTTAATACTTTATCCGTCATTAAAAACGAAAAACGAAAAAGAAAAAGAGAAAAAAAAAATATATAAATCGATGGTCGAACCAACACGCGGATAACACGAGGTAGCGCAAAAACACGTTCTATCGGGGACGAGAGTTTAATCCTGACAACAGTCACGTGAAAATAATTACAGGCCAAAGCTGCGTGGCTCGTTCAGCGCGCGATAAATCAACGCGCGCAACGGGTGGGCTTAAACGGTAACGTACAGAGCAAACGCGGTAATACAGAAAATTCGTGCTGACATTTCGTCCAGCTATCGCCTAACCTAACTATTTTCCCTCCATACATTTATATTCGAGTCGAAAACGTGTCGCACGATGATATGGGATAAAGCACTACGATATCTTAATGACTCGCGTAAATAAAAGTAAAACATGCGAAAATAAAGATGTAAAATCACTCACCCTCATGGTCGTAACCTCACATGGTTCCTCCCCCGTTGTTGAAAGACACCGTCGAGCTGCAGCGGATCAGGAGTCTCGTGTTTATCACCCATTCGCCATGCCGAAACGACGACTGATTTCAAGGAAGAACTACCGCGAAACGTACGACACTTCGAACGGAACTAATCGATACACTGCTCGATATTACGTATCACTCTCACACTTGCCCGATATCTTTTGTTTTGTTTTCGCGAATAAACTTTACGATCGAACTACGATTCACTTTGCAACTATTTGGCACTATTTCTTGGGAGGGGAAAAAACCGATAGATAAACAACGATGGTTAGAATTATATCGAGATGTCGAGTAGGTGTTGTTAAAATTCGCGACACTCCGAGTTATAGATAGGATACGAGAAGCGTGGCTTTCGATGTTTCGACACGGAAAGGAGAGCAAAGCCAGACGAGATGCGAGGTCGTGGCCCGGCAGCCGGCGACTGGCTGCTGCTCGAAACCTCGCAAGCTCGAACCAGTCGGCCTGGCTAGGCGCAAGCTCCCTACTCAGCCTCCAAAACCCTCCCATGTGAAGCTCCCGATGCCCCTGAATTTCTTCGGTATGTCACCACGAAAAATGTTGCTGCGCGCTCCGTACACTCGCCTCTAACCTCCATTGCCACTCGGTCGCGTTCACAATGAGTTTTTGTCGCGTCGATCGAGTCGCTTACTCTTTGTCATCTTTCTCGACATTGACGATAGATTAATATACGTAATATCTACAATATTGACTCTTTAAATATTCTATATAGATACACAGATCGCGAATAATTTATTAAAACTGTATTTCTATCGTGTAGTAAATGTAATACATCTTTTGACGCCATCTATTGTGCAAATGAAAGATTTTTGTTCGGAAAAGAACGCGATTCAATCGCGCCAATCAGAGCACGCCTTTAAATATCTTTCACCTGATTGGCACGCTCTAGCTACAGAAAAATTTCGTACTAAGCTATGGCAAATATATCGATTGATTTTTAAGGTTAAGATCGATATTTTCTAAAAAATTGTTATATCTTGTCGTTAGTAATTTAAAATTGAATCGCTTGTTTTAAATTTGAATTATATTTTTAATTTTTAATTGAAATAAAAATTATTTATTCATTCGCATTCACTTAATGATTAAAACTGAGAATATAATGAATACATATCTGGCAAACATCCGTATATTTGTTTCATTTCTTGTAAAGAAATGAAACAAAGGTACAAGAATGTATTATTTGAAATATATTTTCTTGTTTTGAAATATAATTAAAAATAGAAAGTTTCTAAAGCGAAAAGCAATAAAGTGCAAAGAAACTTTTTACATTTATATCACTATTTTATTACCTTTGTCTCTACTTTCTTATTTACAATTTTATTCTATATATGCAATTATAATGTTTGCTTAATAAAATATACTTTTTATATAAATTACTTTACCGATTATCCTCCATACATAAAAAACTAATAAGTTTTTTTTTCAATCGAACGCAATAAGATATTTTTAAACACAGTTACGATTAAAAAAGGAAAAAAAAAGAAATAATAACTCTATTAATGATAAAAAAAACCGCCGATTAAGCTAAATAACACTCCGAATTACTGCGACGTGACTTTAACGTTCTCTCACGAGCGCGTCTCTTGTATAACTGCTCGAGTCAAGTAAGCGGAAGTACTACTTCAATCAATGTATATACGCTTGCGTTTCACTTTGAGTAAAAAGATTCGTTCTCCTAGCACTTTTAACATCATTGTTAAAACTACGATTTCTTACTTAAGCAATTTATTTATTTAAATGTTCATAGAAATCTTCATAAAAGAAAAACGAAACTTAAAATGCGCTTATTTTATAGTAATCTATATACGATAAATGATATACTACAACACGTTGGATAAAATATTTTGAATTTTTCTTTTTCAAAAACGCTTACCTCTTCTTTTAGATAAGAAGAAGTCTCATCCTTTCTTATCTCCTCTTTGATATCTTTGACGTTTTTATAAATATTCGTGATTCATCCAAGCACTTGATACAAACACTTTGCATACTTCCTTCTTTTCAACGCGCAATACTTTATCCAATTAACGTTTTACGAAAAATGTCGATCTTTTATAAACTTTCGGGTACCAAGGGCCAACCAATCAGAACACATCCTTAAATATCTTTTACGTGATTGGTGCATTGCTGCTATCGAAATTTTTCGCAATTAAAGAAAAGTAACAAAGGAATCTTTCTTGCTTGTTTAATCACAAAACAAATACTTTTATCCTTATTTTCTTTCAAAATTTTTAAACTAATTGGAATAATATAAGTAATTTGTATATTATAAATACATTGTAATGTAAATTGTTGTTCCATAATGCGAGAATTTATAAAATTAATATATTTTTAAATATTCGCGATTCAATTAAGCATTTTATACGCGTTTTCCACTTTTCAACACGAAACATTCTATTCAACTGACATATTTCACGAAAAATGTCGACCTTTTATAAACTTTTGAGTACCAAGGCCTAACCAATCAGGACACGTCCTTAAATATCTTTTACGTGATTGGTGCATTGCTGCTATCAAAATTTTTCACAATTAAAGCAAAATAACAAAGGAATCTTTCTTGCTTATTTAATCAAAATAAATAGTTTTATCTTTATTCTCTTTCAAAATTTGTAAGTTAATTGCAATAATATAGGTGATTTGTATATTATAAATACATTGTTATTCCATAAAACGAGATTTTATAAATTTGATATATTTTTGAATATTCGCGATTTCTTCAAAAATTTAATACAAAAAATTAGCACGCGTTTCTCTTCTTAATACGTAATATTCTGTTTAATTCACGTTTTATGAAAAATGTCAATATTTTATAAACTTTTGGATAAAGCCCAACCAATCAGGACACGTCTTTAAATATCTTTTACGTGATTAGTGCACTAGTGCTACTAAAATATTTCGCATTTAAAGAAAAGTCGCAGAAATTCGCAAAATAAATACTTTTATCTTTATTCTCTTTTAAAATTTTTAAACTAATTGGAATAATATAGGTATAGTATATATACTAATATAGTAATTTGTATATTATAAATACATTATAATGTAAATTGTTATTCCATAATGCGAGAATTTATAAAATTAATATATTTTTCAATATTCGCGATTCACTTAAGCACTTTGTACGCGTTTTCTATTTTTCAACACGAAATATTTTATTAAACTGACATTTCACGAAAAATGTCGACCTTTTATAAACTTTTGGGTACCAAGGCCCAACCAATCAGGACACGTTCTTAAATATCTTTTACGTGATTGGTGCGTTGCTGTTACTAAAATATTTCGCATTTAAAGAAAAATCGCAGAAAATCGTTTTTGCTTATTTATTTATAAAATAAATACTTTTATCTTTATTCTCTTTTAAAATTTTTAAATTAATTGGAATAATATAAGTAATTATAATAATATGTGTATATTATAAATACATTGTAAGGTAAATTGTTATTCCATAATGCGAGAATTTATAAAATTAATGTATTTTTAAATATTTGCGATTCATTTAAGCATTTTACACGCGTTTCTCTCTTTTCCACAAAGAAATATTCTATTGAACTGACATTTCACGAAAAATGTGGATCTTTTATAAACTTTTGGATAACGGAACCAAACCAATCAGGACACATCTTTAAATATCTTTTACATGATTGGTGCACTAGTGCTACTAAAATACTTCGCATTTAAAGAAAAGTAACAAAGGAATCTTTCTTGCTTATTGAATCACAAAATAAATAGTTTTATCTTTATTCTCTTTCAAAATTTGTAAGCTAATTGGAATAATATAGGTGATTTATATTACAAATACATTGTAATATAAATTGTTGTTCCATAAAGTAAGAATTTATAAAATTAATGTATTTTTTAATATTCGCGATTTAAGCGTTTTCTACTTTTCAGCATGAAACATTCTATTAACTAACATTTGACGAGAAATGTCGACCTTTTATAAACTTTTGAGTATCAAGGCCCAACCAATCAAGATACGTCCTTAAATATCTTTTACGTGATTGGTGCATTGCTGCTACCGAAATTTTTCGCAATTAAAGCAAAATAACAAAGGAATCTTTCTTGCTTATTGAATCACAAAATAAATAGTTTTATCTTTATTCTCTTTCAAAATTTGTAAGCTAATTGCAATAATATAGGTGATTTGTATATTATAAATACTTTGTGATATAAATTGTTGTTACATAAAGTAAGATTTTATAAATTTGTTATATTTTTAATATTCGCGATTTATTCAAAGATTTAATACAAAAATTTTACATGCAATATTCTCTTCTCAACACGCAATATTTTGTTCAATTGTTTTACGAAAAATGTCGATCTTTTATAAACTTTTGGATATCGAGACTCAATCAATCAGGACACGTTCTTAAATATCTTTTAGGTGATTGGTACTACTGCTAAAATATTTCGCATTTAAAGAAAAATTACAAGAAATCTTTTTTCCTTATTCTGATATTAAGTTATGCCTTAATAATTTTTGAAAATTTTTCCTGCTTTACAAATTCCTACTCTTTTTTTGTTGCAATAACTTGATTTTATTTTTTTATTCACTATTATTTTAAGAGTATAGAGAGTATAGAGAGTGTATTTAACCTCTAGGTAATTTTACTCATTTTCCTATTATATTTTCACAAGTTTTTTAGCTTGTAAATAAAAAAAAAGAAAATTTTTTTGTTTAATTATTCGCAAAATAAATGTTTTTAAGCAAATTGTTCGAATAACCTAAGTAATTCATATTTATTATAATAAATACATTGCGACATAAATTGTTGTTCCATAATGCGAGAATTTAAAAAATTAACATACTTTTAAATATTCGCGATTCATTTAAGCACTTTACACGCGCTTTCTAATTTTTAACTCGCAATATTCTCTTCAAATGACGTTTCACGAAAAATGTCGATCTTTTATAAACTTATCTGTACCAAGGGCCGACCAATCAGGATACGTCTTTAACTATCTTTCACATGATTGGTGCATTGCTGCTACTAAAATATTTCGCATTTACAGAAAAATCGCAGAAATTTGCAAAATAAATACTTTTATCTTTATTCTTCTTTAAAATTTTTAAACTAATTGGAATAATATAGGTAATTTGTTATAAATACATTGTAATGTAAATTATTATTCCATAATACGAGAATTTATAAAATTAATGTATTTTTAAATATTCGCGATTCATTTAAGCACTTTACACGCGTTTCCCTCTTTTCAACACGAAATATTCTATTGAACTGACATTTCACGAAAAATGTGGATCTTTTATAAACTTTTGGATAACGGAACCAAACCAATCAGGACACATCTTTAAATATCTTTTACATGATTGGTCCACTAGTGCTACTAAAATATTTCGCATTTAAAGAAAAATAACAAAGGAATCTTTTTTGCTTATTTATTCGCAAAATAAATATTTTTATCTTTATTCTCTTTTAAAATTTGTAATCTAATTGGAATAATATTGATGATTTGTATATTACAAATACATTATAATATAAATTGTTGTTCCATAATGCGAGAATTTATAAAATTAATGTATTTTTTAATATTCGCGATTCATTTAAACTTTATACGTCTTTTCCACTTTTCAGCACGAAACATTCTATTCAATTGATGTTTCACGAAAAATGTCGACTTTTATAAACTTTTGGATACCAAGGCCTAACCAATCAGGATACATACTTAAATATCTTTTATGTGATTGGCGTACTGCTGCTACTAAAATACTTTGCATTTAAAGAAAAATCGCAGAGAATCTTTTTTGTTTATTTATTCGCAAAATAAATACTTTTATCTTTATTCTCTTTCTTAAAAAATTGTTAAACTAATTGGAATTATATAGATAATTTGTATATTATAATATACATTGTAATAAAAATTGTTATTCTATAATGCGAGAATTTATAAAATTAATATTTTTTTAAATATTCGCGATTCATTTAAGCACTTTATACGCGTTTTCCACTTTTCAGCACGAAACATTCTATTAAACTGATATTTGACGAGAAATGTCGACCTTTTATAAACTTTTGGGTACCAAGGCCCAACCAATCAGGACACGTCCTTAAATATCTTTTACGTGATTGGTGCGTTACTGCTACCGAAATTTTTCGCAATTAAAGCAAAATAACAAAGGAATCTTTCTTACTTATTGAATCACAAAATAAATAGTTTTATCTTTATTCTCTTTAAAAATTTGTAAGCTAATTGCAATAATATAGGTGATTTGTATATTATAAATACTTTGTGATATAAATTGTTGTTACATAAAGTAAGATTTTATAAATTTGTTATATTTTTAATATTCGCGATTTATTCAAAGATTTAATACAAATATTTTACATACTTTTCTCTTCTTAACACGCAACATTTTGTTCAATTGTTTTACGAAAAATGTCGATCTTTTATAAACTTTTGGATATCAAGGCTCAATCAGGACACGTTCTTAAATATTTTTTAGAATTGGTACTACTGCTAAAATATTTCGCATTTAAAGAAAAATTACAAGAAATCTTTTTTTCATTATTCATACATTAATAGATTGTCTTAATAGGTTTTTGAAAATTTTTCCTGCTTTATAAACTCTTACTTTTTTTTTGTTACAATAACTTGATCTTATTTTTTTATTTACTATTATTTTAAGAGTGATGTAGAGAGGTATTTAACCTCTAGGTAATTCTACTCATTTTCCTATTATATTTTTACGAGTTTTTTAGCTTGTAAATAAAAAAAAAGAAAATTTTTTTGTTTATTTATTCGCAAAATAAATGTTTTTAAGCAAATTGTTCGAATAACCTAAGTAATTCATATTTATTATCATAAATACATTGCGATATAAATTGTTGTTCCATAATGCGAGAATTTATAAAATTAACATACTTTTAAATATTCGCGATTCATTTAAGCGCTTTCTATTTTTCAACTCGCAATATTCTCTTCAAATGACGTTTCACGAAAAATGTCGATCTTTTATAAACTTTTGGGTACCAAGGGCCGACCAATCAGGACACGTTCTTAAATATCTTTTACATGATTGGTGCATTGCTGCTATCAAAATATTTCGCATTTAAAGAAAAATTACAAGATATATTTCTTACTTATTTATTCGCAAAATAAATACTTTTATCTTTATTCCCTTTTAAAATTTGTAAAAAGCTAATTGAAATAATATAGGTAATTTGTATCACAATATATTATAAATACATTGTTGTTCCATAAAAGAAGATTTTATAAATTTGATGTATTTTTGAATATTATTCTCGTTTTTAATAAATTTGTAATATACGTATCTCAAAAGCTATTCCATCAATTCGTTTAAAAAGTTCAAGAATAATAAAGAAAATACTATTTATTTTGCGAATAAATAAGCGAGGAATATTTTCTACGATTTTTCTTTAAATGCGAAAAATTTTGGTAGCAGCAACGCACCAATCACGTGAGAGAGATTTAAGGATATGTTCTGATTGGTTGATTCCTGGTACTCGAAAGTTTATAAAAGGTCGACATTTTTCATAAAACGTCAGTTGAATAAAGTGTTGTGTGTTGTAAAGTAGAAGAAAAGAAAAGAAACATGTGCAAAGTGGTTGAATAAATCGCGATTATTCAATTTTATAAATTCTCGCTTTATGGAACTACAATTTATATCACAATATATTTATAATTACAAATACGAATTATCTAGGTTATTCGATCAATTCGCTTAATAAATTTATTATAATATAAAGCGAGAATATTATACAATTTTTATTGATATACTTTTGAATTACGTTTAATAATCTTTTTTCGTTCGAATCAGAAATTTTTTTTGACGAGAAGTGGACCATCAGTTTTCAAATGTTAGGATTACAACAACGCATTAATTATTACTTCTTCAGTCAGGTATGTAAGCTTGAAATTTTCATTATCTTCTATTTTATTAAATCTCGAGCGTACATAGCGGATATACTTTTACACGAATCTCGTAATTACGACATTTGATTTTATTATTTACATATTACATCTCGTTTAAACTCGTTTTTTTTTCAAAAAAATGCGCAAAACTTTAAATCTTTTTCTAATTATGAATAAAATAAATTAATCATTCCTAATTATAATCAAATTACAATTTGAAATGGATTAAATGGATCGTTATCGTATAATTAAAAGTTTCATTATCATATATCATACCTTCTCCAAAATTCATAATCTTTTTTAAAAACACGGATTTCGGTCCACATTTAACGTAAATTCAGAGATTTAAGTTATTTTTCGCAAATCGTTCTTATTACGTAATTCAGTCACGTATGAATCCTTCGAGTGAACTTTGCTCGGGCGGCATTCGATAACCATAAAAAGTCTTATCGTTCATTTCAAAGCCATCAAAGTTTAACGCTGGATCGATTTAATTCACAATCACACGAAGACGCAACTGATTTCTATCAATTATTCTTGTTGGCACATTAATTTTTCATCGTGACCTTTTCTCCCAAGAGATGCAAGCTCTAACCACGAGCTCGTAGTTGGTCAAGAACGATTGCTGTTAAATGATTAATCTCAAGAAGCTTTAAGATCTATGCAGACGAAAGATGCAATTTATATTTTCGACGTTGTAGAAATTTATCTTATCGTTCAATTTATGTTATTCGTTACAATTTCATCGATAAAAATATAATATAAAAATATAATATTCACACGTTAAATTGTATGATATTTCTCGAGCCAATTTACAGCATTTAATTAATTTTGCTTCAGGCATAAATTTCGTTATGTCAGATGATGGCAAAGTGAGTATACGAGTCGACGACGAATAGGTTTGCCTTCAGATTTTGCGTTAGTCTCGGCTAATGACTAATTCCAAGCGACTGCTTTGGTAGACGAAGATGCTTTCATTGTGTTTGCATCTCGTTGCTGTTTAATATTTAACGGTAAAGTGGTGCGGAGCTGGATGGTTGAACGACGTTTCAAACGCCGGAGGAATTCAAGCTTCGGTTACTTGATGAACGACCTCTTGTTTCTCGATAATTAAAGAGGTTTGTTAGAACAGAATTATCGAGTGTGAACGAAGAAGTTTGACTCGATTATCAGGATCTCTCGATAACGTAACGCGACGTTGTTATCGCATATTTTTCGTTACTCAAACAATTTAGAATTGAATTAAATCACGACATCATCGGGAAATGATGGATTAAGATAAATTTATTCATTTATCGCGTACGCAAGAATAGAATTTATTTTATTAATAATTCGAAAGAATTCGTTAAAAAAAAAGCCGAAAGATCGAATGTCAACCGTGAAACTGGACGAGCTTCGTAACAAACACGTATTTGACTTTTCAAATGTGCCTCTTTATGTGCCTGGTTTAGTCCGAAATCGATGCACGCGTTTCAATTCCCTCTCTTCAAAAAGTGTACACAGATATATTCGATCGATACGGTGTTTAAACATCCAAGTGCTACCCCGAAATGGATAGGATTTTGCCACGACTCAACAACTTTTTAATTATAATAGTTTCACGCATTATCCCCCCTCCCCTTTTTTTTTTACGTAACAATCCACGGCACAAAGAGCTATCAATAAAATACGCTTCGTTACTTTTCTCTCGAACCAAAGCCCGATGTATAATTAAAATTACTTTCACACACAGCTCTTTTACGAGATTCGCGCGTTCGAGTTTCCGTTACGTATTTTAACGAGAGAGAGAGAGAGAAAAAACTCGTAGCAATAAAAATACAATCATTGCGCAAAATCTGCGATTCATCCTGATACGGATAGCTCGGTTCAGCGGGTTCAGAAGTTCTAACGTACAACGTTCCACGAGCCAGGCAATAAATCAACGACCGTCAATTTTACTGCAAGTGGTATAACATTATTTTGGTCCGACAAAGCAACGTCTTTCCGGGCGCGCGCTGCTAGATACGAATAAATCGGTGGATTTTCGTTACGCGTAATCGAAAATTTCGAGGAGCCATTATTTTACCAATGCAGATGTCCTGCTGGGAATGATCCAACAGCAGCCGTGGCCTTGCGAGGCGTGGCCCAGCGACCTGATATTTTTCCCGGATACGTACAACGACCTCGTTACTTTTCGAGTCGTTGTTCCAGTTTCTTCGCCATTCTCCCGCAGGGTCCAATATCCTCGGAGTGTAGTGATCATGATCCATGACCGTTGATTCGTCTCCACCGCTACTTTGCAGTTACTCATATTTGGATATCTGAAATTATGCCATTTGAATCTTCACATTTCTCGAATTACGCATACTTGGTACACAGCCACTTCGATTACCTCGAGTATTTTTACATTTTTGGAACTCTACCAGTTGACCGGAACATTAGGAATAGCTCGATGCAAAATAGTTCAAATTTCGGTTCGCAAATATTTTCCAGCTTTTGTACGAGCATGTAACGTACAAAAGGAAGGAAGAGAGCGAAACGTACGTCTCGTTGATCGATATATTCTTATTTAGAAAATTTATTCGTCCGAAACTTCACTCGAATATCCTTCGATAATCGCAAATTGTGAAAAAGCGATGATTCAGTATGATAGTTTCGTAAATTCTCCTTGCTAGATCGGCGAGATGATCGAGGATAACCATCTATCTAGCGAATGGGGGGAAAGAGATCAATCGTCGCGCTTCTCCTTTTTCTTTCCACTTTTATCGCCATGAAAAATAACTAAATATCGTCGCGTCGAAATATTACGTACAGCGACGAATAAATTTTTGGACGTATCAAGTTTGTTTTAAAGCCGACGTCCGACGAACGATATTGCAAAAATTGTTTAAAACATTTTTAATATCGATGATATTACACTTATATAAGACACTCTTCTTATACCCGTTTCGAAACGAATTATTCTTATTTTATCGCGATTGATCTCGCTTCATTTTTCCTACTTCCATATTTCATCCCCGTATGGCCGGTTCACAAGACGGAAAATTAGGATAATTCGCGACCTCTGCTATTCGTTTATCCGTCCAAGGGAAGAGAGAAAAGCTGGTCCACGGGAACGGAGGTGGAAGAGATTGGAGCGTGATTCGAAGATGTGCATTTCCGCCCTCTGTTCGCGCGTGTCGAGCCGGAAGGACATTTTAAAAGCGACGCAAGCCTATTTGTCTGCGGTGACCCCGATGGTCGCGTCACCGCTTTTCACCATCTTCGTGTCATCTCGTCCCATTTTTTCCCTTTGTGCTTTTCCTCATCCGCGCCCCTCCCTTTCCAATCTTCCCCCCTGCCCGCGATTAATGACGCTCGTTTTCTCCCCCGAGAAAAAGGAAACATCCTCTCCCCTAATGGACTACAACCCTTCGAACTATCGCGCATAAGTTTCTTCCCGCTGATAATTACCGAACATTGGCCTCGTTTCACGAATTTGTTATCCTCGTTGGGGTAAGAAAAAAGAGGAAAAGGAAGGTTTAAAAGGTTTGCCAGAGGAGATGAGGAAGGGTGACAAGGTCTGTTGGAGGGGATCGAAACTGCCTTATCGACTGTTCGAAATGGAGGGTCGATTTCCTCGGAGAGGAGAGCGATTTAATCAAAACGACAATTACCGTGGATGCAGCAACTCGATGTGTTCCGCGATTTTCTCGATCGAACGATCCTTGCCCCGATGAAAGAATTCCGAGATAATGGCGCGTGGCGCGGAATCGAGAGATCCTTTTATTCGTGCAATCTCGGGGATATGGGGGAAGGGGAGGGCGATGATATAGAGAAAAGGGAGGCGAAGAGAGGCTCTTACGACCCCCTTCTTCCTCCTCCTCTTCTACCACGATCGTCAATTTTCATCGATTGCTCTTCTATTTCGCGTGCCAGGGATCCCCTATAAACATCACCATCCATCAAATACATGGTATCGTGACTCTGTACAACGGGGTGGCTTGGAGAATATGGCGGCGTTCTGCTCGGGACATCGATGGTTAATGTCTCGTTTAGAAATCGGATTTCACGCGTCTGTCGAACAATTCCAAACTTTTCCTTCGCAACTTCGTTACGTGACACTCGATGCGCGTAAACTGGTTCTTTTCACGAGCGCGAGAGGTATAAAGCCACGAAGAGAGTCAGCCATAGTCTGTCATTTATCGAGCAGAAGAAGATCGAATGGGATAAAGATCGAGCTTTCAGCTGCGTTATATCGTATATATTTTGTTTAAATATTTTTTTACTTCCACCGATAATTAATTTGCGAAATAATCCGCGAGGAGTCGAGATACAAATTTTCCCTATAGTAATTTACGAATGAATGAAATTTTCCAAATTTGCAAATCCATGCGTCAACGCTGCAAATTACGAAGACGAAAATAACGAAACGCTTCGAAATTTCATTTTGAAAATCACGGTCGAAAAAGTTCGAAGAAGAGAAGATTTGAAAAAGCAAGGCTTTCGAACGTTTTACAGTCGGCTAATCTAAATCTAGTGGTATAAATCTCGTCTCTCGCGATAAAATTACGTCCTTCCACGAATGTTTCGCATTTTAAAGTTTTCTTCTTAAAACGGTTGACCTACAAACACAATAGATGTAATCTTGAAAATTACACGTACAGAAGCACGGAAGAGAATTGAGCGGAAATAACGTTTCCGTTGTTGCATCATTTTTATCACGGACAAATTCGTTTAAAATTTTCAAAAAACATTCCCACATTTTTTTTTTATAGTAATAGATTATAAAGACTTTACTCGATTCACAAAACTCTGTCGTACACTCTGTTTCCCTCTGTAACAATTACAACCGATGACTCATCCACCCATCACGCTGGAACACGTGGCGCGCTATCTACAACGTTGCCGTGGTTCATATTGGCCGAACTCACGCGTCACACGTGGAAACCTTCGAAGAATCTCTCGTTAACGCAGCGCGTTAAAGGACGCGGGGTCGCGTTATCCGCGCGTGGACCTAATAAATGGGTTGATCGGATGAATTAGCGTGGTGCAATAACCCGGCGAACAAAGCGCGCTCGCATAACGAAACGTCACAGTGGCGAATGCGCGGCAGTCGTTAATTAATCAGCCCTCTCGCCTCTCGCTCGTATCGGCCCGCTCGAATAAATGGCGGAGCATCGGAATCATCTCACCACCGCCAGGTGATAAATATCTCCGCATTATTCGTTATTCATATAACATGCATATATGCATAGGCGGGGCGCATTGTGTCGGGAAAGGGTGGATGGAGGTTGGGATACAGGATGAACTGGTTAATTCGGTATAAATTTACATGTAATAATATTTCCGTTTCGCTCGACGGGCAACCACCATTCTTATCGCGACACTCGCGATATATCGCGTTCATTGAAATTTTCCTACAATTTGCGATTCCTTCGTGCTTTGTATGTTTCTCTTTTTTTTTTTTTTCGGACGAAATCGAAATTCGTTCCCGTAGGAAAATTGACGATATTGTTATCGTCGTTGGATCGAGTGAAATATTATTATTGCTATTATTATTATTATAGTTCGATCCTGGAATTTTCGTAGAAAGAAATTTTTCCTAGGAAGAAGTTTAATATTCAAAAGTCGGAGGGAAGAAAAAGTTTGCGCCAGTTTCAGGGATACTTAGCGTCGCGTAACTACCGAGATATGTTCCGATAGTGGGATGCTCCCTTTTGTAGAGTAGAAATCTCATGATTCTTGTACTTTCTCGGCCAACCTAGAGCCTCGCGAGAAGACAAAGAAACGAGGACGATGGGAGCAACGAGGCCTTCCTTTTTCCCCCCCCCCCACGTTTCCTGTATCGCGGTTTCGAATATTTCACGTCCGTTCTTTACACTTTCGATGTAGTAAATTTTCAAGTTCTCACGGGGATATATTTCGGTTTTAATCCGGATATCTAGTTTACAGGATAATAATGGGGCGTAGTTTGATTTGTTTTGTATTAGTTGCCAAGTAACACGGAACTATATAGTTTACGATGTTGTTTGACACCGAGCTAATATTGACGATGGCCCCGTGTTCGTCACTCCGCGCTCAATTTGCATAATCGATTAATCTTCCTAAAAATCGAATGTCTATCGCGTCGATGCGATTCTTGGAGAAGAAGGAAAGGAGACGAAGGGAGGAATAGAAAAAAAGGAAAATATCTCTCGAGGAAATTAAAATGCCAGGCTGACGCGGAAGCTCCGCTTGCTTATTTATTCCATTATAAAAGCTCGTGGTTGTTCCGTTGAACGCGCATTAAAAAATTCGGGGATACGATATTAAAAACGTATCCCTCTTGAACCCCGAGCTTTCGCCTATTGCTACAAAAATACGAAAATCGCGCCACGATTTATCTCTCCGTTCTCTCGAAAAATTTCAAAATATACGCTATTCTTTTCGATGGAACGTCTCCTTTCGAAACGTTCCTCTTATTATTCCACGTCTTTGTGCTACCCCACGCGGCGAGTCAGAGTTCAGTGCGGGAGAGAAGCGCGGTGGAAAAATTGCAGAAACGTCAGCCGCACAAAGTCCCGGTTATTTTCCCGAGGCGGAAGTAACAACAGGACAATCCGCGTCCGAGTGGAGAGAAAAATTAAAAGTCCTACGTACGTCTCGCGACGTGCAAAGGGTTAACGAAGAGTCGGGCGATGATCGAGGAGGGGATGGAAAAAAGTGAATTCTTTTTCGTCCGACCGACTACAGCTCCTTTCCGTTACGTGCCATCAGGTGTGACGCGACCCGTTTTCAAATTCTTTACGTTTCCGCTTTCGTTATCTCTCCCTTTTCTCTTTCCCTGCGCGCCACCCGAAAACAATTTTCTCTCGTCGCGAGTTAAAAATACGTTCGTAATTTTCCGGAAGCACGATCCTCCTCCTCCGCGTTGCGTCGTAATTTTTATGTAATATTCGAAGGAACTTTGAAAAGGAAATTTTCAAAGTCATTTTCCATTCGCTGTTATTCGGAGCCGCGATAAACTTTCGTATCTTTCCATTTTAAAATCATATCATCCGCGACGCGAGTTCATAGAACAACGAAATCTACGAAATAAAGTTCCCTTTTCGATAGATTTATCCGCGCGTGTTACACGCGTCGATACATCGACAAGCTGTCAAAAGCGGCGCGGCGTTTTGTAAAAAAAAAAAAAAAAAAAAAAAAAATATACGACGAAACGTGGCGGTGGATTTCATCCGACCACTTTGTCCATTCTACGCGCGAGTCGAATATTAAAAAACGTAAAAAGGAAAAAATCGAGGAAGAAAAGGAAGGGAAAGGGAGGGGGGGGGGAAATAGGCCCGACGAACGAGAGACGATAAAGGGGATCGATATCGGTCGGTTTTTCAATTGTTTAATCCGCCCGAGCCGTTCTCGGTGTTTATCGATTTTCGAAGAATCGGCTCTTATTATTCGAGGACAAAACTCGATGGCGAATTCGCCCCAACAGGGTGTTAACACGGAATACCGCCGCCCCTTTTCGATTATCCTCGCTTTGGCCAAGTTTCCGTATCTTGGGACGGGAGAATCGAAGGCCGATCGGCCGATAAAACTTTGGGGAATTATTTAAATGGCTTCGATTCGCCGTAGAGTTGCGCGGAGTAATCGGAGCAGTCGATCCTCCCCCCCTCCGCGAGATTCAATCATGCGACCTCGCCTCGTTCTCGAATTACTTTCGAGGAACGACCAATCTTCCTTCTATTAAACGGCCGATCGATTTTACAATTTTGTTGCATCCACGTTCTTGCTCGGGATTAAACTTTAAAACGTGCGAAATTTGCCAATCGGTTTCTTCCTCCTTTGTGATCGTAAACGAGTTCGAACGAGAAGCTTTGGAGGAGAGATACTCGAGATTAATCGAATCGGAGGGATGGATGGTTCGCCGTGTTATTATACCTTTTATCGTTTCTATCCATCGATCGTTGCTCGATAAGATAAGAGGACTGTAAACTTGTGTACGAACGAGTCGAGTGCGACCTTCGAAACTCGTTTTAAGAAAGGATCTTTACAACGATATATATATATATATATACATAATCGAAGATGATAATTTTGAAATCGTATCCTTGGAATGAAGACTTAATAGATGTTAAAGCGAAGAAATTAAGATGAAAAATATCCTCGACTCTAAGGATACATTACTTATTAAGGCACGAAAAAGAATCGATCCTGCTTATAGATGTTCTCAAGGCAAGTCGGTGTTCGAGTTAATAGGGATCTGAGGTGCGCGCCAGTTCGGAAGAGAATGGCTGTAAGGTGGGCCACGGGCGCAAAGCGTCGCGCTAATAGGCCTGCCAGTCCAACTGCTGTCGCAGTTCTCTTGTTCCGTTAATCGTTGCGGCCGCTTTGTAATTTGCGGTTCGAATAGCATCGAAGAGGCGATGCTCGATACGAGCGAAGCTCTTTCGTTTCGGAAAGAGGTCAAAGCAGGCTACGCTACGAAGCGATTTCTTCCAAGCGAAATCGGCCCGGATGTTTTCCATTATTAATTAACCGTTTTCACTCGTTCGTAAAATTTGAATAAATTCGCGCGATCGGGGTTTTTCTACGTAGCGTTTAGCTACGAACGTGTAATGGATCGGTATTCCGGGTCATCTGTGATAGGAATGTGATTGCATCGATAAAAAGCTTCCTTTCGGCGAATTGCGTAAACGAAAATAATGGCAAAGGTCGCATTTTCCACCTAGCTAACGATCGTTAATCACGAACGATCTTGCAACGACACGCTTCTTGTCGGAATTTATTATTATTCCGCGTTCAACTTGACCTTAATAAATATTCATACATCGATTATACACCGACGGCCAAATTTTTGTCGAAAGAATTTAAAATTCTTTACGGATTTCTCTCTGTTTTTCGCTGTTATATTAAAAAACAATCGATGGGCGATCAATTAAGCTAGCTCGACGCGTTTGATCCGGAGCAGTCGTTCGGTCGGTTCACATCTATACACCTTCCTACCAAAGTAGAAATCAATATTTTGAAACGAAACAATTCAGTTTCTACGTAAAATACTCTGCCCGTCCAACCTCGAACGTACAAATTCGTAATGCAAATTTACAAAGAAGCGTACGATGTTATTAATATTTCTTTTTTTTTTCTTTTTTTTTTCTAACGTTTAAATTAACATCAGCGTTACGTAGCGGAATTTCAGGATTGTACGAGAAGATGGCACGATTAGGTCAGCTATCTAGTTCAAATTTTGCGCGTAATTAACACATACCACGTATGATATTTTGGCACGAAATTTACATATACATACATATACATATATATATATATATATAAAGAAAAATCTCTCTCGATTCAACAAAATTACAATAATTAACCATCTTACGTACTTAACCGTGAACAAAATAAAATAAAACAAAGAAAAACGTCGGCCAAGCCCGCGAAATGAGAGGCTCTCCTTGTCTCGCGCGCGTCCGCTCAATGGCTGGAGAGCGAGAGGGAGAGAGGAGAAAATGGTGAAAAGCTTGAGCGGAGAGGCGCGTCCGAGTGGAAGGCACGATCGGGAACGGCGATCCATTCTCTCCCTCTCGGTTTCTTTCTCGTCTCACTCTCACCGGCTCAGCCGAGAATCGGGGAATGTCCTCGTGGCGAGAGCGGTCGTCAGTGTTCGGTAGACCTCCGTCTGGAACCTAGCTGTGTTCACAGGAAACGGCTCGCTCGCGTGTCTCTCGGTGTCACGTGTAAACGCGAGGCGGAAACACGCCGTGCCCGATGACGATCCCGAACGTAGACGAGGGATCACGGTGATCGCGATTCGACTCGCTTCCTCTGTCTTGTCGGTGGTACCATACAGAAGGTGTGCCATATAGAACGCTTGTTCGCTCGGTGTGATGAAACAGGATTGGGACTGGGCTCGCTCGCTTTTGCGTCGTCGTCTCGATGCGTCGTCACAGGTGACGATCCTCGATGACCCAATCATTTTCCCGTTATTCCTCTCTGTCTTCCACTTTGTTCTTGCAAAAGTATAATTTCTATCGCTTTTTGAAATCTTGAACGCGAGTTTATCGGTTGAGAAAAGAGAGACCATGTTTGTCCACCGTTTTGGAAAAGCAAGATCGATGGAACGACGAGAAAGGCAGGTTGTTAAACGCGTACGAGCAATTGATGGGAGGCATTGTATCGTTGATAGTTGGCTCGTTCGTTGTTAAACGAGGCATAACTCTTTCACCCGCGATCCCGATGACACTGCATCGGCGCTGTAGAAAGCCACGGTGTGGTTGGCGGCGTGATGCGACCGCGAAAGGAAATTGCTCGAAATGACGGTGGGGGTGAAAATCTCTCGAGTGCGATTTGCGCGCAATTTAATCGAACGATTCAACTGCATTAGACGCGGCCGGGGAGGGTGCGATCTGTGCCTGGCTGTAATCAGGAGGAAATAATTTGTTTGGTCAAGCACCAGTTACGCGAAATCTGATTGGTTACAGATAATCGATCGGTTTACGTAGCGCGAGGAGGAATTAGGGTCCGTTTGCCGGTTATCATTGCTAATCGTTCGACCGTGTTCACTTCACGGGAACCCGAATTTTGATTTTCATCGTATATTTACTCACCCGTTTCAAACGAATATTTCCCCGGAAAATATGAAATCGAAATTAATTCGTTTCAACGAATGTTTAATTGTCCGGTAATCGATCGATAACCTCTCGTTCGCTCGTTCGATATTTTCAATTACGTAGTAGTTTTCCTACGTTAAATTCGTTATTTCGATTTAGGTAGTATCGAGAAATCGAGAGATTCTTTTGATAACCAATTAAAAATATGTTGTATAAGATAGGCGTGAAATTCGGATATCGATTAAACATTTTTCACGTAACTCGTTTATTCGGAATTTTCATCCGCGGTAAAAAAGCATAAAGCAAGAATTTGAGCAATCTTTCTTTGATTAATCGATAAAAGTTGCACGAGAATATTCTCGTACGAAATGTTTCGTTTCCGGTTCGAGTCACCGGTTTTTCGCGTTCGCCTTTAAGATTCGAGCCAACAAAAATCGGCGACTTTGTCGGTTCGCGACGGGAGTGGCTGGCACGACGTTACACGACGGGAACGTTTCGCGAGGAGGGAACGAGTGAAAAGAGCGGAAAGCTCGGCAAGGATGAAGAGACTTCGATCCCTCTTTGATACCAGGATTTCGCCCCTACTTTTGCATGCGGTTTAAATTCACGAAAATCTTCTTTGGCGATTCCTTCCACGACACCGGAGAGCATGCTCGAATCGCTCGATTTCCAATTTTTTTCTTCCATCGAAGAACGTCGAAGAATTTCAAAAAAAAAAAAAACTCTAATGATTCGACCGTTAAACACCTTCAATTCGATAATTTTTATCTTTAGAATTTTAAATTTTTAAACTCCGTGAGAATTCTCTTGTTAACGAGTATTAAAAATAATCATTTTACGTTAAATGAACTTTGCACAAGACGCGACGTTATTTTTATCGTAATTAAATTTTCGCGGCATGCGATATTAGCCGCGCCCTCTAGCGGTTAATCGATAATCGATTCTGACATTAGATCGTGCGCGGCAGTCGTGCGCCCGGTACTGTAACGTTGTCGTGTTCTTTTTGTACGAATCGTCGTTAACTCTTCATTTTTCAGTTTCAAACCATTGAAATACTTCCAATTATCGCAGTGTCTTAATCTTGAGTGTAGTAATTCGTTCTTTTCGAATCGTGTGAACCTCGGGCGAAGCTTTCAATCGCGTAAATGCTCTTCGCGATTCTTTCTCGAGTGTCGATACACGGTGTTCTAATGGTGTGTTCTAGCTGAAACAAGTGTTGCGGGGAGTCGACAAATTTCAAGTGACATCGCTAGTGCCGCGAAACGATCTTACGCGTTATATGCCGTGCAATCGAAACCAAAGTTAAGGACGAGACGAAGAACGAGGAGAGGAGAAGAGAAAGACACCGAGGGAGCAACTCCTTTAACCAGTTCGAAAAAACGGTGAGTCGGCGAAATAAAGTTTAATAGCTTTTACGGTCGTTACTTTTGACGCATAATTATCCTATAGTTTAATAGTTTTCGAAGCGATAACTTTGTCGCAAAATCGCGAGGTAAAAGATCGATAGAAATTGGTAGGAAATGGCAGAAAATGGCGGGAAATGGCGGGAATATGGTGGGAATATGGTGGGAATATGGCGGAACATTACGTGACGTCACGATAACATTTATCGATTTCGCAACGATAATCGATAATCGATAGAGATTGGCGAATACATAAATCGAGACGAAATTTTATAAGACGTAAATGCTTATTTATTAATAATCATTAATACGATCTATTTTCAAGCGATGATATTCGGTCGTGATATTAGATTTTTCTTAAAAAATTTCGAGGCTATCGCGACATCTATGAATCGTAAACTATATTTCACGTACACGTGCGCAATGTTTTCGCGTTTTCTATATATTTTCTTTTCTTTGTATTCTTGATTATTTCTTAATTTTCTGATTAATTTTTTAGAATCGTAAAAAAATAAAAAGAAAAAATCTTTAATGCTTAAAACTTCGCATTATATATATGCATATATATACATAGGGAAACGGGGATCATCGTGTAGGAGGTTATGTTCGAGGTTATGTTCATACATATTTTCGAAAGAAACACGTTTCTATCCTTTTTTGATAAAGATAAAAGTGAAAAATTAGTTTTTGGAGATTTCATTTAACGAAATTACGAATTTTAAGTGTATATTTCTTACGTGTACAAAAATTTAATTTCTGTCCACGACAAAATATATTTAACGGACAAGACAGGGTAAGTTTTGACATAATCGCGGACGATAAACAGCTTCGCGAAGAGTTAACGAGTAATTAAATAAGCGGAAAATTATTTCCGTTCGCCCGAAGATAACTTTTTGCCAGGATATACCCGATAATTTTGATATACGAACGGTACGAGACGACACTAATTCTCGCGATAAAATTAACCAGAAAATGTTTTGGATATCCGATAATAGATGGTTCGTGGAGAAATTTTGTTTCGTTGAAAATAATCTTTACATTTTGAAATTTTTCACGTTTTTCCTAACGAAGATTACCGCGGGAGGAGGGTCAAGGATGGAGGTAGACAAAGCAACGAACGAATTTACCGAACATTTGCCTGCTAATTCACCTATGCGAACAGTGTAATCCGGTTATATTGTTGAAACCACAGGAATGTGCGGCTGCGTACCTGTGCGGTTAATAGAACCTCTCCTATTCTCCGTCTATTCGCGCGTATACACGCGTCCCCTGGTGTATTTACACGTGCGCGATTTGGTAGGCGCGCGCGCGCGCGTGCGTCGCTTGGCCGGTATGCATGGCTCGACCGCGAACAAAAGGGTGAGAAAGAAAGGAACTGGGTCAATGTGATTTCGCGAACTCTTTCCATACCCGCGATCGCAATTTAACTTGCACGACCGCGTGTTGTTCGTTGTGTTTTACGAACCTCCGTTGCCCCATTTCGCCCCTTCCTCCTCCACTCGACATCCCGTTTAAGTGAAAGAACAACCTTTTAATGGGTGTAATCGGGCCGATTTTCACAGACAAAGGAATTCCACGATGAAATTTGCGCTCACCTGCGAATAGTTTTCTTCGAGAGGAAACGTTGCTCCTGTTGCTCGAGTATTCGATATCGGCAAAGGTGTACTGTTTTACCGGTTTGATCACTTTCACTCGGTGCTAATATATTTTGCTCGTTACTCGAGCAACGCTTGGGAAACAAATTTATCCACGCATCGGTCCTAACACGATTTCAATACGATCTCTCTATTCTACACTCTTTTGCGTCATTCGATAACAATAATCGTCGGACGTCGTTCGCCCGGATGAGAATAGAGAAAAACCAGGAACAAGGTGGGACGAAATTCCGTGTCTCGATTATCGATTCCACACCCCCCTCGCTACGTGTCCCGCAATCGAATTGGCCGGTTTGTCGGGGCTTGGCGAACGTTTGCCCGCCAATTTACTTAGGCACGACGTGCGTGAACCTGCGACAACCTCGTTAACGTTATCGGGTACACGGTAACGTGCAAATGCGCCGCGATTATCGCCCCGTGCAAATTACGCTCATCCCATAGATTAAAATTTTCCCGTTTCACGCGACGTATTTCGCGGAATTAAAGAAAGAATCGAGTCCACGGATTTTATTCGCAACTTAATTGCTCTTGATAATGAAAAATAGGGATTTTTGTTAGGGGATAGATAGAGAGGGATATAAATAGTTGAAACAACTTGGTAACTACTAATCAAATACGAGTTGAAGACTATCGAAATAGAAAGTCAAATATTTGGGTGGGAAAAAATAAAAGAGAAATCTTGGAATAAACGTTGAATTAGCAGAAACTGATTATCCAACGCGTACTTATCTCCATCAAGAACCTCTTAGTCCTTCTTATCGTTATTAAGAGCTTTTCGCGAAGTGAAAATAGAAAAGAAAATAGAGAAAGTCTGCACGGTGTCATCCTCCTCCCGGAAGTTTTGAAGAGCATACGCGCGATTCGAAGAAGCTCGACAGAAAGACAAGAGAGAAATCGTAGAAAACCGTGATCGATCGAAGCGCGATTAATTAAGACGACTAAGTTCGTTTGCACATCTCGTTACATCTTCCAACGTAACGCGAAAAGACGTTTTGCAGTGCTCAATTATCGCTCCATCGTAAATTGGAATGCAATTTTAGACGTCGCATAAGTATGTTGCGAGTTGGGAGCAGTAGACTGGCACGATTGTTAATTTTCGGGTTGGACGTCGTATCGCGATTATCCGAGGGTGCAAATTGCCTCTCTTGGAACGAACTTGAGAGTTACCTGGACGTCTTAATGGGGTTGGCTCGTACTCGTCGCGGATTTAAACAACCTCCGCTCGGGAACCAACTTAACTTCCAGTTAACCGCGAATCTCTCGTTTCCTTTTCCTCGAGGGTTGAAACTCTCGTTTCGATCGAAATTAAGAAAACTCTCCGGTTTAAATTCGTAAACATTTTCCTACTACTTTCGTAGAAGACTACTCTTATCGATACATCGTCGCCAAGAGATATTCTTTCTTCTAGCATTTGTCCTCGAACATCCCATTTTGTCGAATAGTTATTTTACGTTATTCACGGGCGACAGAATGCGACGATACGTATTTTAAAGACTGGGAAGAAAAAAGGAACGAAGATTGAAATATTTCACGCGTAAAAATGAATTGTTCCAGGATTAAATTGCATTTTTCACAGCTTCCAAAATCGGTATTTATTACGTTCCGCGCATATCGTATCGCGTATCCTTCTCTCGGTATCCGCGATAATAAATCGAATCTCGGCTCGATTGTTTCCCGTTGTTAAATATTTACAAAGAACCCGTGTATTTTTTTTTTTTCCCTGCAATTTGTTCCACGGTAAACAGAATCGGCGAGCGTACGGTCATCGAAATTGCATAAATTTTATTATCAATTGACCAATTCTAGCGCTTTTCCCCCCGTACGGTATTATCGACGTCCGATCGAACGAGCATCGATCGTGATTCCGGTGTAATTCGTTTTGTATAAAAACAGAGTCGCTCGATAATTTTTTTCTTTTTTCCCGCGAATTTTGTTTCGGCAATTTCGGCTGTGAAATACTCGATTTCGATACTCGTTCGACGATGATCGATTCGACGCGAGAATTTATATTCCGCAGGGATTATTATTCCGTATGGTTTGTAGCGGGTAAATCTGCAGGGGTGAATTGGTTCGAATAAGTTGCTAGATAGACTAGAATACCGGTTGTTTAGATATTATCGATTATTGGATATTTGATTCGATTAAATCCGAGCATCGATTCATTCGTCCCCGATTATGTATAATCGATATAACTTTTGTTCGTATAATATTCTTTTATGCGATATTATACAATTATACTCGAATTATTGGTATCAGCTTATCCTTTATTGATGTAATCAAGGGTAATCAAGATATTGCATAAATGGTTTAAATAAATATGGGAATATTAGATGGTTAAAAGTTAATTCCCTCATTCAGGTGGCGTTAAAATTCAATTGTAAATTGTATAGATGAATAAAGAATAAAAAAAAATCGTACCGATATATCGCCCAAGTTGGAGCAAAATTCGCAGGGGGGGGGGACCCTTATTTGCATACCGTCTTACGTCACCCAATCTGGCGCGACGAATGCTATAATTCTCGTAACCGCGACACTCGTCCCCCTTCTAACAACGGAGACGGGAAACGGTTGGAAACTCGGGCGAAATGACTCGGGAAGTGCTAAACCGCGAAACGTCGCGAAATAATTGTCGTTGCGGATTCGTCCTCGCACCCGTCAATTACATCGCGATCCACCAACAATTCCGCCATCCTTTTTCCTCTTTCGTCTGTCCTCGCGTCTATTAATCTATCTTTAACAAGAAGAGTGTTCGAAATTTCCACAATTCGTCACAAACAGCGTTTCCGTGGAGAGCAGATAATTCCCTCGTTCGAATTTATACGATATTTTTTCCCGTGGAATATACCAATATATTTAAGTCGAAATTTCAAATAAAACGAGAGAAGCGAAGTACGTTAAACAAAACGGGAAAAATTTGTCGCTTTATTTCCGTCGATTCTTGTGGCCGATCGACGGTCGACGCGTATCGCGAATCGGTTAAAAATCGATGGCATTGCGCTCGAACAAGTTTGACCGTTGGTCAGATTGTTCGGGCAACATTCCAATCTTTTCGAAACTAATTACAGTCGCGGAAATTCATATTGATCTCGGCCCCCGATTAATTAAATAACGCGATCGCTAATTTTCTACCTCGAGGCTCCATCGTCGCGATACCGATATGAAATAATAATTTCGAAATTTTCTCACAACGACAGCCGGTAATCTCGATCGTAATATTTCCATTTCGTTGTTGCGGGCCGGCTATTCATTTCGCGTTACATACATTTCCAATAATTAAACTTCTCATTATCCCCTTCTTTCCGCTTCATTTTCGAAGCGTTGTGTTTATCGGTAACCGTGCTTTCCATGTCATTTAACAAACAGAATGGACAATTAACGCGACGATCGAGTTTAAAAATCATTTAACTCCCCCCTCTTTTGCGGTTTTTCACCGAGGCGATTCGAAAATTGTCGGAACAAATTCAAATTTATTCTCCACGCGGTGGACATCGAATCGAAATCGAGGGGACGGTCGAAAAATTCAAGGACCGATCTGTGCACGGAATAAAAATTTCGAGCGAAGGTGTCGTTCGAAACAACGGCCGTGCTCGATAATCGATCCAATACTTCTCTGCGCGCTGTCATTTTTCCTTCCTCCTTCCCCTCCTTCCCCTCCCCTCGAACCGAATATTCCGTTCCAAAACGATGCGTTCGGATTAAAGCGTCGCTCGAATTACGATTACTTTCCGTTCGCCATCACGTTCCGTCGTTACGCGCGATTGATCCAGCGAGTTGCAACATCCAGTGATTTTCTCGTATTTACGTTGACACCTTGTAATTCTTTTATTAACTGGCGATTTATTCAATTACGTCGGAGAAGACTCTCGCTCTCCGCGGAAAACGTTTTATTATTCGCTTTATCCGATAATAATATATTGATTGCTCGTTTCTGCTCGTTTTATTGCATCGTTAAAAACTTCATAAAAGACGATAGATCGAGGGAAAAAATTAAAACAAACGAGCGATTTTTATAAAACGCTTTTTTTTAACCGAACAAACGTGAAACGAGAGGCAATTACAGTGACAAAATACACAATAATCCTACGTAAGTAATTGTGAAAAGAAACAATTAAAACTGCGTATATATACGAAAGCAACACGAGCTTTCAAATATTTCTACGAAACATCGTGACTAATAATCCTTTTACGTAAACGTTAGACCGCGCCAAGGTAAAACGATCGCCGTGCGTATCCATCCATTTCCGCTTGGTCGTCGTTCCAGCTCTAATTACGCCCCCCTCCCCTCCGTATCTCCAACGTTAATGCTTTCTAATCCCCGTTCTGGACACGGTGCACACGTGTTCTTTTGTCTCGCAGAATGCGCGTTGAACGGAGTTAAAGAAAAAAAAAAAAAAGAAATCCGCGATCTCGCAACCTCGATTATCCGCGATACGCGAGATAACCGCGCTCGATTTCCCCCTCAACGAGGGAAAAGTTAGTTTTCGAGGGGGAGAGGGGATTAAAGGGGAGAGGAATCGGGGTCGTCCAGCCCGATATATCTGGGAGCCGGCTTCCCCGGAGGCGGAATAATTTGGTTGGAACCGCTTTTGTTTCGGATTGGGAAAAAATGGCGGCCCAAATTGGACCGTGTTTGTGAATTTTCGTTTCGTACAATTAACTTGGAGCATGCTAATTGCATGCTACTTCTTCCTCGTCGACCCTTTAACCGACAAATGTCTACGTTCCCTTACGATCCCTCCTTGAAACGGTGTATCCCATAATCTCGTCGGTGCATCGAGTTCGATAAGAATACTTTGTCAAATTCTCTATTATATTATAATATATTATAGGATTCGTTTCTTCTATTATCTCTCTCTTGAGAGTTAGAGGGAAACGTACGATTGCAGGAAACGCTGATACTCCGTTTGATGGAAGGTGATAGGAAACGCCGCGCCTTTTAACGTTAACCTGGTTGCGCTCTTGGTTACGAAACAATTACGTAAGGTCATCGCGTGGCAGTGAATGCAACCAGGTGGGTTTATTGTTCCGTTGTCGAAGGATATAACGGATCGCGCGCTTCTCTCTGCGATCGCGGTGAAAATGACGCAACATGCGAATACCTCTGTTTATTTCCCCTGCACGACGACGTAACGTAGAAATTTTCATCCATTTTCTTCGCGAAAGTACGAAAACCTCGTTGAAACGTATTTATACACGCGTCGATAGGTTAAATTTGAGAAAAAAATTTGGCAAGCGAATTTCGATCGATCGATTAATCGGTGGCGGAGGTAGCAAATGTTTTCGTTTCTCGTTAATTGGATCGCTCGTTTCCATTCGATTCGAGATAATTAATTTTTTATCGATCGACAATAAATGTTGCGAAACCGGAACTCCACCGTTTCGAAACAGCTATGGATTCGGTAGATGGGAAACAAATTTGGGAAAAATATTTTCGAGAGTTGGATGATTTCGAAAAGGCGTCCACTCGTGTCGCACCGATTAATCGCACGGTTGGCCTCCCTATCGAAGCGCGGAATCGAATTAACGATCGGAAAGCGGATTGGGACGGTCGATGCCTCGTACTTTGGGGCAAGAAACTGTTTAATCGGCTCGATAAAAACGGAGCTATTTCGAACGGCGGGGGCAAGAAGTGGGAAATGATCGAGGTTAATGGTAACGCGATTCGGCCCAGATATGATTTCACACGAGAGGAATGCGGCCTAGCGTCTCTATCAATCTCCACCGAAGCCACCGGTCGGATCGCAAAGAACTAGTCTAAGAACCCGTTTTAGAAGCGAGACGTGACCCGAGCAGCGAGTGTCCCGAATGCTTGTCGAGGCGACCACGTTTCGAAAGAACTTTACCATTTGCTTCGCGATACCGCGAATCCCGATAATATCCGCCGACACTTGGTAAATCGAAGCGGAGAGGAAGTTGGTGGAGCAAATATCAGGCGTAGAAACTGTTGTAGAAGCACGCGGAGTGGACCGTCGCCAAACTTTGACAACGATCGGGATAGAACCCACTTAGGATATGTAGAAGTTTGCCAGACCGTGGTGGACACGGTAGAATTCCTCTGGATTCGGCCAAATTTCGAAACTATGTAACCGAATCGATACCGGATATCTTTTCTTTCCATGCGTTCGTCCCGTGTTTCTAAAAATTCCTACCCCTTATCTTATTATTCGATTATCGTTTACCCTTTCGAAGAATACGATTCGGAGCAATGATTTATTTTCCTCGAAACGTGTGACTGGATATTCGATCGTTTTTCGCGTATTCCGATCGAGTAGAAGCGATCCAGTCTAATCGACGTGCCTCGATTCGACTAACTTTCCGATCGTCTCCGCTGATTCTATTGACGTTTCGCATTGTCCCTTGAATTTTGATCACGCCACCGATATACGGCGTCCGCGTGAACTATATTTACGTAGAGAAATATTTAGACTACGTTTGAAAATAAACTAGGAGGCAATACTTCCTTCAAATCATTAATTGATGAAATTCGTTGGCCGTATTTCTCTCGGTTCTCTCGGTGTATATATATATATTTGGTCGGTCGATTCTGGAGCAATTCGCGAGTAATTGAAACTCACGGCGCGCGCACGGACTTTATTAAACTCGAGCAATGAAACTTTACACGCGGCGTTATTCTTTTTAAACGATCGGAGGGAAAGTTTTCTCATCGCGATAAAAACGATCCTCGTTTCATCGAGACGAAATTCGGGAAGCAAAGTGTCGCGAAACCTAAAATTCTTTCCCCCCGTAAAACCGGAATAATTTCCGTGTTTATATCGAACGTCGCCTTACGCAAATCTTGCGTATCTTTCTCCGATGGAGACGCCTTTCTTCTCTTCGATTTTTCATTTTTCTGCGGAAAACCGGTTGGAGGCGATTTCTGTGAATTATTATTATTATATGCATGGTGAAAAGATTTGGATAAAAATTTTAGTTGGTTTTTTTTCTTCAGACAGAAGTGGATTAATTAATGAAAAAAAGAGAAAAAAGTATAATTCGAATTGGTTATTCGGTTTGTGTTTGTAAGCAAAATATATCGCGGTTTTATTTCGAGATAGCGAAGATGGGAGGGAAAAAACTGGAGGCGAAATCAAAGGGCAGCAACGTTCAATTTCAAAGTCGTCATAGTGGTAATTATGCCTCGCGGCCATTGCGTAATTATGCGCTTTTTATCCCGTCGAACGTAAAACGCATTTTATGGACGATATTAAGGGTAATGGACGCGGAGGTAGTAAAAGAGGGTCGATCCATGGAGTTTATCGATACTCTCCTATCTTCCTTTCGCGATCGCGAGATCGTCGTCTCGATTCTTCTCCCAGATATAGGTAAAATATAAAACCGTATTTCAATTTCAATCCGTTCGAAATAACAAGATTTATCGGCGAGTAAACCGTTTCCTTAATAATTAATCCTTATTTACCACGACGTAAATTTAGAGAATTACGAGGTGGAAGTTTATTAGGCGGTCGTTTGTCAGTTTATCGGGTTGGCCGTGACAACTGGGCAAATTAGCGATTGTTGGGGGGCAAAATTTGGTTTGCGCGGCGATCTCGTTTGACACAGCCGTGAACGAAAAACTCTTTCGTTTCCCCATTCAATTCTCTTTCGACTAATGAGAGTTTCATCCGCTCATCGGATTCCGCGTGACAAATGGTCCTTCCCTTCGCCAGTGCAAACTTGCTTCATTAAAACGGCTGCATTAATTTGTCACAGATTCGCGAGCTCCAATCTCTTGAATTTCCGTCTAGGATTATGTCAAAGAGGAACCACCCATCCCTCGGTGAATATATATCATATCCATCCCAACTTTCTACCTTCTATTTATTCTCCAGGAAACATCCGTTGTACGTATGCCTCTCTTGAAAAAAATTTCGCTTTATTAAAGCGTCAAAAATCATAGGATAAATTACGCGAAACTTTTGAGAACGTCATCGCGACTCGAGCCAATTTTTCACCTCAATCTTGGAAAGAAAAAACAAGGTGGAAAGTTTATCCCTTACCAAAGATGGATCTTCGCCTAATGGAAGTGAAAAGTTTCGAACGATTTTAAAAAAATTTCCCTCTTCGAATCGACGCGGTAAATTTTTCTTCGACAAATTTCTCGCTAATGAATTTATCTTAATAAATCTCTTAGAGAAAAATCTCTAGAATTCCTTCCCCTCGTCGACTCGTTCGTCCAACCGTTTTCTCCTCAAATGTCGCGACCCACTCTCGATATAGGCGTCGTAGCAATCGTCTCGTCGCCACGGATCGTTTCGTTCGAGAGATCGAGGCATCGACTTGCGAGTCGAGCAGGCGATCAGCTGACTCAGGAGATGGCGCAGGTGATTCGTTTCGACCCGTGTCTTCCTCCTCTTCGTTCGAAAAGATCGATCGCGATTAGGCCGACCTTTCGATAGCTGACCGCCCTGGAAAAGGTAAACCCTGGCTTCAGGTGAGCAAACAGGTGCATTCGACCAGGGGATCAGGTGACGCGAGAGATCGCGTTTCGAACCGGTTCCTCGCTCGCTGGAATCTCAGGTGCGCGACAAGTACTCGATCGAGAGATGTTCCCTCTATTTTCGTTATATTTTTCACCCTCCTACGTTATTCAATTATTAACGCATTTTTCCAATTTCGCCGTATATTTACATAATTTAGAAACATTAACGTAACCAGATTAATTAAAAATGATGATTTAGCTCGCTCGAGCGAAATTATATTATATAGCGGGTAATAAATTAATTATTTTAGTAATTGCGTTATAAACTCGCTTGATTTTTTTATCAACGCCTCGACCCTCCGTAATTAATATTGTTATAACGGTGTGTAACGAATTTACATATTTCGCGACACACGTTTTCTCCCCTCGGATTAAAATCTCTCCCGATCTTGTCGACGAAATTTAAATTTACGCGTTTCCACGTGACGAATAAGTTGATCCGCATTTACGAAACGCTAATTCAGCGTAGAATATTCGTCGTGTCGTAACGCGAACGCGACGTAGAACGAAAGCCGCGACTCGAGCGAGCTATTCCCTAAGAGGAGAAAAGAAAAGTAACAGGAAGATTGGCGATCCTCCTTCTCGCTTGTTGTCCTGGTATCGAACACCTGTTCGCGCACCTGAATCACCTGGAACGTGAATTTATCTGCGCACACGGGGTCACTCGTCGAGAATCCTCCTTGCGATCTTTACCGCTCTGGTAGAAGAGCTGTCGTTTTGTTTTAACCCTTTCAAACCTATGACTTCCCTTTCTAGAGAACAATCCTCCCGATCCAATCCCGGATACGTTCTTCTTCGAAGACACGTTTTCTCCTAAAATTTATTATTTTAGAAATCCGTATTTTCGTATACATTCTGGTCTCTCTGGAATAAGAATAGATTAGAATTTTAAAATAAACCGCGTATTTATATTCGTTTTAAAACGTGTTTAAATTTCTAGGTCAATGATCGGTATTAAAATATTGAAATAGGAAGAAAGGATGTCTGTTGTTTAAATACGAAGATACGTTATTACTTTTAACGTTCAGTTTGATGGTCGTGCTCATTTACATGCGTGTATAATTTTAAGAGAAGACGAAACAAAATTTCTTCGATCAACGAAGGATCGTTGTTAATACGTTGAAATATTGTGTTTAAACGGACTTGTGTTTAAAATTGCCGAGAGTCGTAAAAGTCGGTACACGCTAATATTTTTGAAACAAGAGATATGTTTTTTATTTACAAGATACACATTGGACGTATCGTTCGGCCGTTGGTCGTCAATTCAGGTATATCGGCCGATTCCGTATGTCAGGAGAGCAGGAAATGCAGGTAGGGAACATCGATCGCGTTCCACCTGAGGCGAGTGCAACGTGCAACGTGTCTTGGTGCACTCGACTCTGTGAATATCGTTGTAGTGCATCTCGGACTAGGACAGTATACCTCGACCATTCGTCGTTACAGTTTCGCCGTTTGCGCGTATTCCGAGTGAAATCGAAGGCAAGAAAGGGATAAAAAGTTTTTTAAACTTATTAAAGTTGGAACAAGCGTTGAAGGTAGAATGATTCATTGCAATTCCCTTCGGAGGATAATGTTTATACGCTTTGCGATGATAATTAGATTCTCATTTTTATATCCCTCTGTTTTATTATACGATTTTATTATACGATGCGATTTTTCACGTTTCGAACTGACACTTTGCAAATAGGAACGACCCGATATTTATGACCGTTGCATTCCATTCTCGATGAAAAAGAGATAATAAAGAAGAAAGGAAATACCAGAGAGGATGTTGAAACTCGTAATCATCTTCCGATTTCAAACGACTTTCTATGGAAAAATTTCCTCGATCGCTTCGCATCGACATTTATTTCATCTTGGCTCAAAAATTAAAATTCGAGTCGAAACTTGGAAGATGATGTTACGAATCTATTTTTATCGAGTCGGGATGATAATTAATTTCCGAGCAAATTAAAAAAGAGGGTTAACGAAGCTACGAAATTCATGTCGCGAATGTTGTCAGTCCAGAAGAAAATGGACTATCGATCGCGTGGAATCGCAAACGGGGACACGGGTGACAAAACTGGCGCAAAAGGTGTCTCTCCAAACTTGTTTTCGTTAAAAAAACGATATTAAGCTCGCGTTTATTAACCATTCGTTTATCGATTCGAAGCGAAGATTCGCGTTTCGAATGCTAAAAAAAATTAAAAGTCAGGCGCGACACGGCCAAACTCCCGTTCCCGAATAACGATAAAAGTTGGGGAGATTTGCATTTGTCCCAATTTCACGGAATACGAAATCCGTGTTAATTCAACGAGTAAACCGGAACGATCGAGCTTTTCTCCACGATTTAGAACAGTGACATTTGTTCGCAGCGTTGTCTAGCTGCCGACAAAGCGTAATTATGCGAAGCGAAATGAAACGGATGAAAAATTTGTTCTATTCGATTTCTATTCGTACGTGTTTTATTCGGTGAATGAACGAAGAAAGAAGAAATAGCGCACCGATCCATGCTTGGACGAATTATTCGTGCTCGTTCGTTCGTTAAATAATACACTGGCTATTGATTTCCCGTCAATAAACGCGTTCTCGTTTGGAAACAACATAGACGGGAACAGAATGGAAACAGAAGCTTCAACAATTCTCTATTCTGTCGTCTATTCGTAATAGAATCGAATATATTATTAATCGTCGTACATTTTTCACGCCAGTTCAAACTTTTAAATTCTTTCTTTTTAACGAAACGAATCGACGCTCCTTCCATTCGATCGAGCAAACGCTTGGAAATATACAAATTATTATCTCTTAAATTACGTACTTGCACGAGCGCGTATGCAGGAATGATACGTGCGAGAAAAGGAAAGGCGAGGTAACACTCGACGTCCACCGATTTCTTGTTAACCTGTTACCTTCTCGTGCGGTTTACCCCTACCATGGATGTGGACGGTTGGAAACAAACGGCGGCAAGAGGAGAAGGAAGGAAAGAAGGAAGGAAGGGATGGAGGAGCGATGGGAGGTGGGGATGGAGAATCGCGACCTTACACCTTGGCCGTCCCACGGGTGCGACATCCTTCCATATCTGGTACCCTGTTCGCCCACGCTCGTGGAATTTACCTGAAAAGGAAATCCGAGCTTCCTTTACCTGCTCACGCGCGTTGTACGTGTGCTCGTCACGCGGCGAGAACATTGACGCGCCACCACCTCGCCGCGTTGTCTCTCGTGCTCCCCTGGTATTCCCGACTCGTGCAAATCATCCAGACATCGCGTGAATCGGATCACGAGTGCAGCTACGAAACTTTCTCGTTTCGTTCGCCTTTCGAGTTCGGTAGGGAGCTACGAGAAAATGTTACTTGGGTGTATAGGACGAATGGAGGAGTCTCGAAACGAGTTAATTCGAAATTCGGTCTATCGATCCAATCTTTTTGTACCCAATCTTTTGGTACGTTCGAGATTTGCGAGTATTTATCGTGACGTTTCGATCGAGCGTTTAAAAGAAGAGAAAAGATTTTCTGGGTCGAGTTTCAGTTCGAGAAAAAATAATTTTCAATTTACTTTTGATTCCAAGTATCTGAAAAATAATTCGTAACGTTATCCTTTGCCCGATTTTAAATAATTGTTTCACGTATACGTAGATATACGTAGATATACGTAGATATACGTAGATATACGTAGATATACAAGTGCAAGTACGAAATACAACAAAATTAGGGAATCAAAATGGAATATATCGCGTATGCGCGTATGCTTTGACAAAGCATGGAATTCGGGTGGGAGGGGAATCGTAGTGGGAGAAGGCACGAACGAAAGCTTTGAAGATAAAGGTGGGAGGTGTGGGCGTTGGACCAGGTAAAAGGCTGCACCTCTGATTCCCAGGCGAGCAGCAAATGGAAGAATCAGCTTGATTGCAGGCGCAGGTTGCATCGATGCTAAAAGCAATCGCGTGTAACGCCCACCGATATCCTCTATCATCTGCAAAAAAATGATCATCGATGTAATAAACTTCGATATTCGTGGATCCCTCGCGTTTCAACCGTTTCACAGCTAACGTCACGAATCGCTTCAACGCGTAAAATTTGATTTGACGTATCGTTGTCGTTTTATCGAGTATTTGTCATCCTTTTTTTTTTTTTTTTTTGAAACTATAACGAATCGTTCTCGGTAAAATGAAATTCACCGAGATTCAGAAATCGAATTATTTATAGAAATAACGATCCTATCTTTCGCGTTTTTCTTTCTTTCTTTTATTATTATTACATCGATATCTACGACGATGCAAGCGTTGGTGGACTTTATACCTTGCTTCGATATTCTTACGCGAATCTTTCGTAAAATTTGAACGACGTTACTCTTTCTTCCGAAAACTAAGCTACTTGGTGATTGTTCCTGCGAGCGAGGGCAGTCATCCGGCATCGATTAACATTCATCGGACGACGGTGGACGGCGGCGGACGCCTGCGTAATAATCCGTAAGGGTTGGTCACGCAGGTGCAAAACGTAGCGCGTTGCCAGACGAATCGACGTGCGCAGAGTCGCTGGTTATTGGTATCGCGTTAACCGGCTAGCAGAAACGCCTCGAAGCTCTTCCACGAACGAGAACCGAAGTCGTTCCACTTTCCTCGTTGCAAAGATTCTAGAGTCCAGTCCGAAGGACGAGTCGGGTCGTTGATCCTGGCGACAAAGACGCTGATCGAGCAATTATCCGGAGCTGGTATTTTTCTTTCGAGATCCGTTTTGCGCGTTACCTTTGAATAAATTGGTTCAATTTGGATCGAGAAACGGGTCCACTGCTGGTATCCGCTCGATTTAAAGGGAAATAGTTGGAAATAGATACGGTTAATCGTTAAATGTTTTCTTTTTTTTTTCTTATTCACTCGTGTCAAATTATTTTTCGTTTGAAATATTATTCGTTTTAAGGTCGATCGTTGCTCGTGGCGGAGCGAGTATCTTTATTACGTCAATCGGAGCGTCGTTAAACGTTACGACCGTTTTTCTCTCGTGTCACCTCGCACGACGGATGGAACGAGGTTGCGGTAGCGTGCAACACTCGCCATATAAGAGGGTATCATGAGAACGAGAAAGTGATCCCTGGTTATGCAAAAACCCTGACATTCTCACCGCGTGCTCGCCGATTATTCCGTGTTCCAACGAGTTAAACGACAAAGCGATCCCAATGGTTTTACACGCGAACCACAAATTAGCGAAACGCGTTCGATATTCATTCGAATCGAAGCGCGCGTTCGAACGAGAGATAACTACGTTAAAGGTATTACATCGTAAATTAAAAGAGATTATCGATATATCGGATATAATTTTATTTTATTCGTAAGGAAATATATGTATGTATCTTTCTCTAGACAAAGTTTCGTTGATTAAGATGCGAGTCACGACTATCCATTTAAGTTTCGGTCGATCGATTAAAACAAAATAATCGACTCTCTCTCTCTCTCTCTCTCTCTCTCTCTCTTTGGATCGTAAATTCGAATTACGAAAACGGTGGTAAAAACGATGGTGTTGTCCAATTTCCAGGCACGCGTTCCATCGATCACAAAGCGGCAAAAGCCCTCCCCTCCCCTAGCTCCCTAAACCACGACGTTTAATTAAATTCCGCAAGCTGGAAGGCCGATTGTAATCCCGGACTAATGTACGCACGGTCTGCTTATGCTTACCATAAAGCTACCCCTAGAGAAATCCCGGCCCAGGTGAGCTCCCGGGACAGGTGTATCGATCAGTCGGTTAATTAAATGCCTGCTAGTCTATCCCCACGGATTCTCCACCGGTCCTCTGATACCCTGTTACCCTCCACCGGTCCCTTGCCCCCGCGGTTTTTCCGCTCAAACTCTCGAGACGAGAGCGGATTTTCATCGATCAACAGGTGGCTTTTAGCCCTTACACTCGTCTACCATCCTTTCCCAATCCCCCGAAACCTACAACTTTTTTTCTTTTCCTCCCTCCCTTTACTTTCTTTCTTTTTTTTTTTTTTCTTGACGTTGAGTCACGTTTCCTGGAAATCGACAAGATTCTTCGATCCTTCCCACGTAAAATCAACAGAGATCTTTTTTTTAGAGTTGAAAGTTTATTCTCGTCGCGGTTAATTGTTTCGAGGTAGGCGCGAAAACCGAGCTCGAATATAATCGTTTCCGCGCGCGTGACTCGCAAGCCAGCTCCACTCGCTTTACGAAGTGGCTTCGCATGTTACGTCGATTAAAATTTCACCGAAGGCAGAAACGAGATCGGCTCGTACACCATGAATTCGCGCCTTTTAATGGGCGAGGCGAAACTTTTCTTTCGCGCGTCGATCGCTTTTGTTCGCCCTTTTCATATCGTCGAAGCGAATTCGTCGAATTAAAGCATTTCCCCCTGATTTCGGTAGTTAACGTCGCGTTTGGAAAATGAGCGACACCTGTCTAAAACGGCATAGATCGGTAATGAGATATTAAACAGGAGGGGGGCGTAATGAAATTTCAAATACGATTTAAATTAATCGGAGGCGGTTTAATTCATCATCTTGTCTCCTTTCGTAAAATATTAATAAGCCGGCCAGCCGACGAACGACAGCCCCTGGATTTAATATCCGGGATTGGAAAATATCGAGTCCCGACAGTTGCGCGGATCGGAAATCGAGCGAACGTTTTCACGAGCAATTATTCCTGATCGACAGAGGCCGGGATAATTGGATGCGATTCGATTAAAATAATTCGGAATCGGGATAATTATCAAAACTGGGGGAAAGGGACCGCCTACCAGGGATCGATAGTTTCGCGAAGGAACGGTTTCCACCAAAGCGGACGGGAAAGAAAAACTCGAAGCGTGTATTATATATATGCAGATTCCTTGGGAAACATTGGATGGATCTTCGAGAACTCTCGATACGCGAGATTTCTCCTCCCTTCTCGATCGACGAGAACAAAAATACGCGTTCGGTATTACCTTGTTTCCTCGCCCGTCACGTTCCAATCTCGCCACGAACACGTTCACCCCCGTTCGCGGCCTATTTGCGAAGGGAAACGGAAAATGGATAAAATATCGGCCACGTTCAACCCGTTTTCCGCTTCTTTCGCCCCTCTTTCGCCATTACCCCTCCCTTACACGCGGCCTCTTTCGGCCATCTCGAACAAATCGGGACGCTATCATCCTCTATTTTTCCAGATGATCTTCCCACTATTAAGAAACAGCGACCCAACTATCACTTTCCAGTGGAACAAAGTAAATAAATTCTTGGGAAGAGAATCTTGGCGAGAGTTAATAAATCGTATACCATTAATTAATTAATTAATTAATTAAATCCGTAGGCAAAGCATCGATTAAAAGTAAGGTGGAATACGATTAGTGGAGAGTTCGTGGAGGGTCGAGGGGGAGATGGGTGTCGGTTTATTACTTTCCGCGTGCGAGGTCACAATAAGGGAGACGAGGAGGGCGGGACGCGATAGCAATAAGAGCGGCGAAGTAATATCAAGACTGGAAACATACCGCGGAAAACGAAGCAGACGCAACGTTCAGGTGGTTCATCTCGGTGATTCCGGGGTTGAACCTTCATCTTCTTCCGGCTTTATCCCCCGCTCTCTTTAATTCTCTTCCCCCGAGCCGAGAATCGGGATGAGACGAGAGTTGCTCGCCATTAATAATCTCCCAGCTATCGTTCCTACCGTCCCTGCAAACTTGTTTCTGTTTATTCCCGACCTCGCGATACACCCGGATTAACTTCTTCCCTCTCTTCGAGAATCTTTCTCGAAGGCCGAGAGCCTCGTTCGGTCGATGGTGGATCTCGAAATTCTTCGGTTTTCGAGTAATTTCCCTCGAGTCCGGGCTTACAAAGTTTGAAATACAATCGAGTATTTTACGCATCGGGAGCGGGCGAGTTCGGAGTAATAAGGAATGGAATAATGGAAAATGGAAAGGAAACGTCTTGCAAGCGTTTACGAGACGCGGCCGGAATACTCGCGCCGTATAACGCGATTAGCAAAGTTTACCGAAACGTAGCCGCCAAAGGCCGAAAGTTTGCGGAATGATTTCATTAGTGGCGAGGTTAATTCGGAATGGCGGGCAAGTTGGGCACAATGCCTCGCATCTTAATCGTATCGACGATCAACGCGACCACCTCCGGTTGCCTGGATGATTTCGAGAAGAGCGACGCGTTTCTTCCACGAAGAACTACCACTTTCGAGGTGGATAGGATATCCGAAAACGATCGCAAATATCGTTAACAAAGTTTGGAAAGTTTTGGATGGAAGTGAATTTGTCGGCGGTGAACGGAGCCGCACCGGTTTAATCTCCGGGGAAGCTACTTAGGGAAGCAAGTTTGCTCGATCGCCGGCTTTTCTTGCGGCAACCTTGCCCTTCTCCGTTCCGTGACGAACAGCCCTAATTATCACTCGGTCGGATGTGGCCGCGACTCCGCCGGAAATTCCCTCGCAAATCCTTCCATTCTCCTCCCGCCTCCTCATTTTTCCTTCCGAGAATTCCGCCTCGACCGAATCCCCCTCTCGCGAGGACGTTTGAGAAATGAAGGTACGCGCGGAAAAGAGCCACCATCCGTTTCGATAATCCCGACAATCCCAATTTCCAAGCCTTAACGGGACTGTAATCGTCTCCATCTTCGGTTTTTAGAATTTTTAGAATTTTTAGAATTTTTTTACGATTTTTAGAATTTGGGGGGAGGACAAGGGAATTCACTCGTTCGAGGATATTGTCCAATACTTTGGAGCGTACGCTGCGGGTTTCCAGAGATCGTGGAACGAGTTAGTTTCCACCCTTGTGCGTCTAGACATCCTATATTTGATGAACATAATATAAATCATATTAAAGATGGTATAAAATTAATCATTCCTTTATTTACAAATATTAATCGTCTATTAGTTTGCTTATAAATTACATTAACTTAAAAAAAATAATCCAGAAGATTTTAATCCATGAGAAATTATTATTATATATCTTCCAATTAATCTTAATTTTAAAAATGTTAATATTCTTATAATTATTAAATATGAACAATTGAAGAAATTGCAATAATAGATTTTATATCATATTGTATTAAACATATTAATCTTAAAATTAATACTCCAAATAAATTTACTGCAATTAAAATTTTTCTAAAATAAATAAATTCAATTTTTATTATTATTATTAAACGTAATATACCATATCCCCCTAATTTTAATATAATAGATGCTAAAATTATTGATCCATAATATGGTGCCTCGACATGAGCTTTTAATAATCATCCATGAAATATATAAATAGGAATTTTAACTAAAAATGATATCAATAAATAAATAAATAATATAAAATTTAAATTAAAATTTAATATTTCTATTAATATAAATCTATTATAAATCTATTATTTATTCAATAAATATAACAAATAATATATAATATTGGTAAAGAAAAAAACTATTGTATAAAATATTAAATAAAATCCAGCTAATCATCGATTTTCTCTCGATATCCTCATTTTACAACTATATAAAAAATAATTAATAATCCTAATTCATAAAATAAATAAAATACTAAAAAATTTATTGATAAAAATACAAATATTAAAGATATTATTAATAATAAATTAATTAATAAACAATTTATTCTATTATCATTTAAAGATAAAAAAAATTAACCCAAAAATCCATAAAGTTAATATTACTAATCCATATGAACAATCATTAAAACTAAAATTTCATATGTTAATAATAATTCATTCAATTCAACTAAAATTAAATAAATTAAATAATAATATAATTGTAATTAAATTTCTAACAATTAAATTCAAATTATTATTTCTTTTTAAAAATAATATTATTAAATAAAAAAATATTATTATAATTATCACTATATATTTTAATAATATATCTAATTAATTAAATTTAATATATTTAATTTTTGATGACCCAATTCATAATTAATTCTAAGATCTATCAAAGATAATCCTAAAACTAATTCACAAACTGAAAATACTAAAAAAACTAAAAATAATCAAGAATTAATCTCAATATCAACACACCTACGAACGCTCGCTGTTACATTCCGTGTATCTCTATCCCAACCTCCCCGAAAATACACCCATGTTATATCCGCCCGGACAACTGGATCGCGACGAATCTCCTCGATTTTACATTCCATTATTTTAAACATCCCTTCGAACTTGGATCGATCGTTTCGCCGAGCTTCCAAGAGAGATATTTTAGATCCGGGTAACCGTGAAACGAGATACTGGCCAGCCCCCTCCGTATCGATCCGACGTAGCTCGAGGATCCTCCGAGGTGACGCTCCTCTCTCCAAATCCTCTTACTCCTCGGAGGAGGAGCTTGGACAGGGTTCCCCCTTCTTTCGAAAAATGGAATGGTCTCGTTCCGGGATATTTTTCCGGGGATGGTAAGCCTCGGTGAGAGATGTCGTAGGCCGGCGCTGACAAAGTCGTCTATCCAACCTTTGCTCGTCCGTCCGCGAAATAAGCGAGAGATAAACCGCTCTATCCATCTTGGCGCGATAACTCGTCCGATCCGAGGTACTCGATTCGAGAGAGCGCTCCAAGACACCCGCGAAGAATTCAGCCAAGATGAGATCCCACCCTCCCTAGTTGGAATAGAACGATAGAAATTGGCCACTTTACTACGCGATAGGGCGCAATCTCCTCTGTTAACGAGGGGCCAATCGACGTCGACGATCGAATCGATTCTCGCTTTTGATTCGTGACATGGCCAAGTGGCGGCAGAGAGAGAGAGAGAGATTCCTCGCTGGTGAATGGCGCGAAACCATTATCGATCGCCTATACAGGACAGGAGGATCGTCGTCCATTTCGCGTTAATACTAACATCTGTTGGCGGAGTCACAGTGCGCAAATTGTTGGCCGCTTTTGTTTGCCGGGGCGGGAATACCAGCACGGTTTCACGATATTGTCGGGGATAATGGGCGAGTCCTCTTGTTCGAAACGATGATCGACGTCATCGATCGCGCGAGATCTTTGAACGCTGTGGAGGAAAACGTCGAGTTGCGATTAATCGATGTATCTGCTTGCAGGTCGAAATGAGAAGGTGCGGCTTCGTCCTGTGGTTGGTCCTCGCTTGCCTCACCAGCGACGCGTTGCAACAGTACAGGGAAAAGAACATAAGTGAGTGATATCTTCTTACTTGGCTTCCGAAATTTTCTTTGAATCGACGCGCGAATTTTAAATCAAAAGGAAAGGTAGGCGGTCGATCGATGAAACGGTGGATCGAGCCGGGAAGAAGGCCGAGTTGATTAGAGCCGCGTGTCTTCTCGCCACGTAACAAGAGTTACAGCGTTCCCTCCGTGTCGTCGTTGCCAAAAATTAGGTTCGTTAATCTCGGCTCCAATCTCGGCTCCAACGTTACGTACGTATTTTCTAATCTAAATTTTTACTCGATACTCCGCCCTTTTTAGAAACTTATTCTTCTTCGCCTTTTGAATTATTCATCGTTCGTATATTACCGATGTTTTTTAACGAACCGTGTGATATCTTGTTATCGATTCAACTTTCGTACAACTATTTTCCACCAGGTAGAAACGTCTCTGGAATACGTTATGTATTTTAGATAAGAATATTTATAAATTTCTCTTCCATCCTCTGTCGCGTCGGAAGATGCACGTAAGTAATTTTAAAAAATTGTCTTCGATGTACGAGCGAGATCGCGTAAGATGATATATTTTCTATACGTAGGAAAACCTGTCTAATTTTGAAAAAAATTTATTCTTCTCGTAACGCGAAGAAAAAAAAAAAAAAAGGAAGAGAAAGTCACGCATTTCGAATCAATCGTTTATCCCACTTTATCGACTCGTTTCTCTTATTACGAAGAGAACGCGTAAGAAGCGAAAAAGAAAGAAAAAAGAAAGAAAAAAGAAAGAAAAAAGAAAAAATCCAACGTCGTATTTCTCTTCCTTCCTGAATCGCGTTCCCTTGCCAGTGGCATTGAAAAAAGGATGAAAAAAGGAGATGGCACACCCCTTCGCGTACGCCATAACTATAAATCCGCTCGAAACGAACGTTCCGAAATATCTCTGCCGAAAAATCACGAGGGATGACACACGCTTTTGCCAACTTTTTTTGTCCCCTCCCTTTTCGATATAAATGAATTTACAATTATATCCATCCACAAAATCTCGATCAACAAAAACAAATAATTTAAATAAAGATTCGAGCTTCTTCCAGTTTTTCTAATACGACGCTTTTGTTCGCGTCGAAAGGAGAAAAATAATCGTTCCTCCCGCGATGATTTTCCACGATGTTTATGAATGAATATGATGTATATACATGCATATATATATATATATATACATATATATGGAATGGGTGGAATATGGAAAGAAGGAGGAAGGAGAGACACGCGCATATGGGACGAGATTCTCTATCCGTTCGATAAACTCGACGCATCGAAATCGAGGGGGTGAAGGGAGGCAGGAGGGGGGGCTTTGGAATTCAAGGGAGGAACTCGAAAGCAGTCGACGAATACCCGGTGATATTGGGAGCAGATTGGAAGCGAAGAATCCGCGGCGAGATTGAAAAGTTCACTCCCGATTCCCGTGCCGGCTTTTACAAGACGGTGGGATGGTAAAAAGGGCAAATTAAGCGCGGCCACGTAAGCGGAAAAACCAACCCTGTCGCTCTCAAAGCGCCTCTTCTTTTTTCCTCCTCCTCCTCCTCCTCCTCCTCCTCCTCCCATTTTTCAAACTTTTCCTTCCGTTTTTAAAACATCCAGGTTGCGGGGATATTAGGGGTTGGATCCCGCTAGATTTTCTTCTTGCGAGAGAATTTTAATTTTAAACGGGTTATCGATGTCGCCGTTTCCTCGAGGTGTCTTAAATTTTGATATCGAGTGATTTTCGAATTTTTTAAGATATCGTCGGATCCAAACTTTCCAATGTTAAAATATTTCCTTCCCTCGAGAATGTATCGATCGGAGCATAAACTCGTGGAGAAAATTCTTTCGCCGATATCAAAGATTTTTCCAACCGAGTAGAACAATCGTATTTTTCAATCGGAAAAAGACGTATTTTCCAGCTAAATAATCTTGGAGGATTCGTTCCGCGAAATCGTATTACGGTTAAGAAGATATACCAAATAATAAAGCAGATTCGATATCGAGCATTTTTTTTCTCATAAATTCGATCGGGGAACAACGAAAGACAGGGGAATGGAAAAGAAATAATCGATTCGATTCGATACCGGGAAATCGTTTTTTTCCAAACTTTTTCTATTTACCTATTTATTTAACGGTGAACCGCGATAATCCTTCCATTGAAATGAAAATCGGCGCGGGTATCTTTTGTGTCTCGGCACCAGACATGGAATAATCGTATTACTTTGAAACGGTTTAACCGCCGCATTAGTTTGTCCGTTAAACGAGCAATAACGTTATCAACTATTTTATACAATCTTCTATTTATATATATACGGATATAATTATAAATTTTCTTCAAAGCTTGGAAATATCGTGGAATGGTAAAAAAAAAAAAAAAAAAGACGCGATTGTTACATCGACAAATACCATAATCCTCGTGAAATTTTATCGTAGAAATAATAGAACGACATTCCACGCGATCAATAAAATAATTTAATAGATGTCGTTAAAGTTATAGTCCGAATAATAAACGAATTCTCGTTTTTTCTCTCCGATATTTAATAATACGAGGGAACGGGACGAGCTATTACGATCCTAATAATCGATATTTTTTGTTATCGTAAAGCGTCGTTTAATTACCGGTTAATAGCGGTTGTAATCCCCGTATTATTCGTATACTCGAGTATACGAGTATACAAGATTTGCACGCGCGATACAACGCTTCACATACGCTTCCCTCCAACCTGTTTCCGTAATCCGACGTAAGATAACTCCTGTTCTATCGAGACCCCTCAAAATCCGATAACCGCGGAGGAAACTCTAGAAACCCTGAAACCTCAAGATCGTAGCGTGGCCAGAGATATCTGGGGTCATCGGGATCGCAAAGATCCTCGGAATCTTCCGACCCTCCTCACATTCGCCAAATTCTTCACATCGTCCGGAATCCGCCAGACGTCCGATTATTCCCCAAATTCCAAACGCACTCCTTATCTCTCCCGACCCCCGTCGCCACTTTCCTCGAGTACTTTTAAATTTTACTTTCGAATTTCGATCGATCGAAAAGGACGCATTCCCCCAATTTATGCGCATGCGGAGTAAATGAACGGATAGGACGAAACATCTGTCGCGCGCCACGGAGCTTTGTGTACACCGCTTAATTGGTAATTAGCTGGCGTATTTAACGTGAGCAGCGGCGAACAATCGGTATTCTCTTTCCAAATTCGTTTAACAAACGAATCGCAATCCCAATGATTACCGACGAACCAACGCCCCGATTGCGATTTTGTTCGCCCGTCCATTAACCTCCGATAAAAATTACCTATTCTCCTCTCTCTCTCTCTCTCTCTCTCTCTCTCTCTCTCTCGGTCTCGCTCTCGCTCTCGGTCTCGCTCTCGCTCTCGCTCTCGCTCTCGCTCTCGCTCTCGGTCTCGCTCTCGCTCTCGCTCTCTTTCGCTCTCGCTCTCGCTCTCGCTCTCGCTCTCGCTCTCTCTCGCTCTCGCTCTCTCTCGCTCTCGCTCTCTCTCTCTCTCTCTCTCTCTCTCTACATCTATACATACAATCGTACATCAGTTTTCTCCTTCGCTTAGCCCCTTGGATATCGCGATAAACGCGGGAAGAGTGTCTTCTTTGACCGCGTCAAAGAGTCAACGTCGAAGAAATGGAACGTGACGGTCGGGGGAAAGGCGAGATATCGCTCCGCATTTGCATACAATGCGGCGCGATGCGTCGGCCAGACAATGCCGGATCGCGGGCCCTTTCTTCTTCTCCTCTCTCGTTCGAGCAAGGCAGAGAGGACAGCGTTCGTAAATCATATCTCGAGATAGGTTCGGACCACCGTAAACGGCACAATCCGGCCTCCAATCTTATCTCACTTAGTCGCGGAATCGCGTGTCGGCCAATTTTGCAACATAATTGCCACGGCCTCTTTTCATTTTCTGCCTACTCCCTTTTCTCTTTTTCCTTTTCTTTTGATCCTCGTTATGATCCCTTTCGATCTAAAAGTGAAATGAAATTTCTCAATAATTCTAATTTGCTCGCGATAGTTTTCGAGAGCGTAAGAGAAATGAAGCGTCAAAGGCGTTAAAAAACGGTGACTGAAAATTTATCACGGTTGCCAACTATTATACAACGTATACAACGTGTACACGACACGATACTCCTGTCCACCGAGATGGGCAAAAAGGCTCGATTGCTCGGGCAAAGATAAATGATAAAGCGAAATTCGTTCCCGAATTTCTTTTCTTTTTTAAATTTTCTCGCTCTTTCTTTTCTTTTTAACGCCACTCTCGAGAAAAATGACGAACGGGTAATCGCGTTCCAATTTACTTTAGACGAGAGAAACGTTCGATCCGATGTGTAATCGGCTTAGCGGTTGATTAACGAGGACGCGTCCTTGATTGAATTGGGATCGCGAGCGAGAAAAGGCGGGACTCTCGACCATCTTCGATCTCGTTGAGAGCGCGCGACATTTCGCAATCGGGGCGCTCGTTAAATGGTTACACTTTTGGCTCGCGTCGTCCGACTGGAAGAAAGCTACGACGATTCGATTCTCCTCTTTTTCGTGACGCAGGATCGTTGAGAGTTCTTCTTTCGAAAGGTGTGCGTGATTTGTAAAAATCGATAATATTTCGTTCGAATCCAAGTTGGTTCGTTTCCTTGCTCGATCGTCGTAGAAATCGATGTTTCGCCTCGTTGCGTCATTTTCGTTCCAACTTTTCTCGAGATTCTAGGGGAGGACGCTTCTCGACTGGCTCCAATTATCTCGAGAGAGAGAGAGGGAGAGAGAGAAAAGAACTACCAATTAGGAAACACGATTCTCGTTCAGACTCGAACGGCCTTGCCAAGATTGGCGTATTACGCGAAATCGTGACCGGAGTTGGAAAAAAGCGATCGTTGAAAGCGACGATTTACACCGTTTTTAATTGCTACGCGATCGAGAGGATGCACGATGCTTTTGGCCCATATCGAGTTGGATATTTTTCATCGTTTAATTAAATAGCAGTAATCTTCGTAATCCATCTCTTTTTCTTTTTTTCTCTGAATAAATCGCTCTTGCGATCATTCCATTTGACCTGAACTTTTTTTAGGATAATTTTACTTCTTTAAAAGAAACTGCGACGAGCGAAATTAAATTGTAAATTTTCACCGAGATATCTCTGCCTTAAAACTCGATCAAACTTTGTGTCAAAATTGGAAAAATTGTTAAGTTTTCCAGTTTTATCCATATAGAAAGATTCTTTTTATCGCCTCGAAAAAAAATTTCTCTTCAATTAACGTGATTTTTTCTTCGTCGATCCGATTATCCTTTGCCTAAATCGTGATTCTTTCCTATTTATCGCGTGTCGATCCGCGAATGCGAAGAATAAAGAGGAGATAAGTTCGAATTTCATTGGGAGAGAAGGAGACGTGTCCTTTCTGACTCTCGCTCGGAGCTGCAGAGTCGGAGCAAAAAGACGGAACGACAATGGGGAGAGGAAACACGCGAGTTAAAACGTAACGAGTACAAAGAGAGAGGAAAATGAAAAAGTTGCTATCTCAGCTGGGATAGGAAAAATAAAAAGTTTAGGAACGAGACCCGTGTTTGAAAATATTCGAGAAATAATTGAACTAAGCTTGACGAACGTAAGTGAAATATTAACTAAGTTATATATATATAACTTTACACGGATCTACAATTTTTAGAAAAGTTAAAGAGAATTTCTACGAAACGTAGAAAATTTCGAAGCAAGAAAAAGAAGAAAGAGCACGAGGGAAATGGAGCGAGGAGAGTTTCGAAAAGGGAAGAAAAATGACGGAGATGAAGATGGAAAGAAGCTGTTACCAGATTTCTTTCCCTTTCCCGTTTCGCGAGGAAAAGAAGATCGGAAGATTGCCAAACACCCTCCACGATACGAGTCTATGGGGGAACGCAATTTTTAGGGATAAGCATTAACTGCGATTAATATCTGGATGAAAAGTGCCCTGTTCGTGGACATCACCGACGGAGAATTTCTTTTTCCTCCTCTGGAAAAACAGAGAGTGGACGGAATTTCAGATCGAAGATCTGCCAACATACGTTTCTATCAATTTCCAAAGGAAAGTAATTATCTTTTCTTCCGCGTGAAAAATGTGAAAGTATTCCGACGTGGTGGGAAAAAATAAACAAATAAGATATAAAGTAATTTCGTTCCTTTCTCTTCGCTCACATTTCCATTTTCTATCTTCTTGCGCGCAATAATGCAACGAAAAGGGGGGAGCGGTTTATTCTTCGAACGCATTGGCAAACGAGCTTGCGAGGAATCTCGGGAGTCGAGGAGGAATGCAAGTGATCGCCAGAGAGGAGAGGGGGAGGGAGAGAGAGAGAGAGAGAGAGAGAGAGGAGTTAAGGGAAAGTGGGGAGGGTTGTAGGTACATACGCGCGAATGGGCGAAAGCTCGTTCTTATTTCCGGCGTGGTTCATTGTGCATTGTTCGTAAAAATGGAAATGGAGTCGGCGGTAATTTGCGTTTGAATGAGAGACCCTCCCCCTTCGCTTCCTTATCCTTCCCGCCTTTTTCATCCCCCGCGCCACTTTTTAGCCTTTTTACCCCGAGTCCGAGAGAGTCGAGGAGAAACGTTTTACGATCACCTACGACGTTCGCGACAATCCGTTGTTTAGAGAGTTTATTTTTAACGACGAACAGCGATGTCGAATAATCGAATTACTTTCATTCCCGTTTGCTCGAGGACTAAAGTATATCGTGGATGACGTGAACGATAGGTTCGTTTTTATTCGATGCTCGTATCTCCGTCGAAAAGTAACTTTCGAGCATTCTTCTTATGCACTCGGTCGATAATGCAGAGCATTAATTTCGATTGGAAGGAAGGTTCGTCGCGTATACGTCCAAGTTGAAAGAGGCGAGCTTTTTCGAACTGCATTCGGTGGATTCGGTTTAATTTATGGAAATGAGTCGATAACGGAGAATGAAGTAAGATTTATGGAAAAACTAATCGAGTTGATTTAGTGATCAGAGAGTGAGAATCGGAGGATACGAAATATAATGATATTTAATTCGAGATAAAAAAACAATTTCCAATTATATTTTACGTTTAATCGGGAGATTTGAAAAGGATAAGAGACAAGGAAATTTTTCTTCGCGATATTTATATTATTGCATCCGATTTACTGCGAAAAGATAATGAGGCAGGAATAAAATTTCTTTCTCCCAATACGAAGCGAGTTATTTCTAAGAAACGGAGAGATAAATTATAAATCTTATAAATTATAAATTATCCATTTGTTATTGTAATTTCGTTGCTTACAACAATGCTTCGAAACAAGAAACAACTCAATTAGGAGAAAGTTAATATATAGTCAATTTATCGACATTCCATTTATAATATTTTCACGGTTAAATTTCATCCAAACGATACCCAATCATGGAATGTATAATAAAGATCCGCAGCTAGGAAAAAAAAAAAAAAAAAAACGGGAATTTCAATCGAAGAAATCGTTATATAATAACGAAGAAACATCGTAGGAAAGCGAGGTCGAACAGGATCCGCCCAATTTCTCGCTGAGCAATCATTTCGCGGAAAAGAAACAACGGGTTGCTCGTTTCGTCGTGTCATCCGTTTCATTTGTTTCCTTCCTTGTTCGACGAGAAGGAAGAACTGCAAAAAATTCGGCAAATTTTTGTTTCGGTGGACGCCATCTTAAATTAAACATCCATTATTCGTTCGATCCTCGTAATTCCAAATTTTTCTATTCTCCATATCGAATAAACTTTTTGCAAGAAACGTGCGATACGATCAATCGGCGACGAGAGACACGACAGCCGCGCCAAGCTTTAACCACTGTTTACAATTACTCGAGTCTCCCAGCACGTACGCTACGTACTTTTTAAGAGTTTACTTTGAATCCTGACCATATTTGCACTAGCGGTATGAATCTCTCTCTCTCTCTCTCTCTCGTCTCGCATTTCTCCGGTGAAAACAGTCGAAAGCTTGTCTCCAAACATCAAAGACGATCGAATAGCGTTTACTCGCTGCCTCGAGAACTTATCTCCAAGAGCTGGTCGTTTCTCGAGACCTTTCTTTTCCGATATTATCCTACCTTGTCTCTCTCTCTCTCTTATTCGAGGTTATTGGTCGAAAACGACTAGAAAAAAAATTAGGTGAGATCGTTTCGATATAGAACGATTTTGAACGGTTTTGAAATTCGGTTAATTGCGATAATTGTTGAAGAATATCAGCGTTCCAGAAAAGAGGATATTTTGAATATTCATCGTTTTTTTTTTTTATTTGTTGAACAAACATTTGCGAAAGATTTCTAAACGTTTTTCGATTTCGAGGATTATGAAATTTCAATTATACGTATAAATATTTAGACGAAACTGTGCGTTCTCGTTTGGCGAGATGTTTTCACTTGTTTTTACTAGGCGTTATGTATTTCCATCGATGCCTCTCCGGGGTGGGTATGTAGCTAGGGCTGCGACTGCCTTTACCCTTCTCGTAGATGAGATTATCCGAAGCTTTCCGGAAGATGAATGTCGAGAGATCCAGACTCGCGAAAACTGTTTTCGAATAAATCGCGTCGGAATTCGATGCTAGTTGATTTATGTGGAACTGCATCGAGACGCGTTTCTTTCGAAGGGGGCAACTTCTCACTGCTCGAATTACATACACGTATTCTGTCTGTGTCGATTTGTTCGCCTGATTTTGCTGATTGATCACGGTAACTCTAAAATGTACAAATAATCGTTTTCAACAAAATTTTCTCTTTTCTTTTTTTCCCCCCGCTATTGGACCGGAGAAATTACCAAAGCAAATAAAGCCTAGATTCAACTTTGAAACAAAACACGTCTAAATCTTTCTCTATGCAATCTATATACTTGGAAAGATGGATATACAAGAAAATTGATTGGTTTAAATTCGTTATTATTTTTTAACGTCCTCCGCAGGATATATTTTTATACGGAAGGATAGAGAATGGTCGTTAAATAATTGGTGGAGCAACGTACTTTCTGTGCCTGATCGATCGTTTTCCCTCCGCATCCTTGAGACAAGACGCGTTCACTTTCCTCTCGAGCTCGATATTCGAGTCCGACTTGTAAGCGGTTCCTATCGAGTTTAGAGAGTAGCGGGCAGGATCGATCGTGGTCACGTCGATATCGTTCCTCGACCGATTTTGTTCTCGCTCGCCGCTATTCTCGAGTTTCGCGATCGGCCGATCGATCTCGACCTTGTCGGTCAATTGGTAATCCGATTCGTTGTCGCTCCGCTTACGAAGGCTTTCCTCGAGCTCCAGCAAATCTCGGAAAAACGTTTGGCCTTTGCCGCCGAACAGACCTGTTCTGAAACAATTCCGCGTGTTTATCGAAGTTGCGAACGTTTCCGCGCCCAAATCCAAATGACGGTACCTGCTGTCCTCGCTTCGCTTCTTCCTCGCCAGCGTGCTCTCCGTGTCCGAGTGAGCCCTCTTCAACACCGTCTCCTTCTTCCTGTGCCTCTTCAACTCCATCATTATCATCCGTCGAATTATGGCGTTCAAGTCGTCCTCTTGTTTACCGTGACTGGTCGTCGGACTGAATTTTTCACAATTTTCACAATTTTCGCAATTTTCACGTTTTTACTCTCTCCACCTGCTTCTCTCCGCCTACGATCTCTCGCCCCTTTTTCCTTTTTCCTTTTTCCTTTTTCCTTTTTCCTTTGTGCGCGCGATCCCAACTCCGAAAGGCCAGAGATCGTACGCGCAGCGATCGTGGTAATAAACGAGCGTTTCTTAGAAACGCTTAACGGCAGGCTTGCCGCGATTAATTTTCCGAGGAAACCGAGCGAGTCGAGAATGAAAAGCGTTAGAAAGCGTTAAATCGTCGCGCGCGGTTCCCTCCATTCCTTGTGAAATGATAAATAGATGGGATGGGAAACGATTTTACTTACGATCGACTCAAGAAGATGGTGGATTCGGTCGCGTTGCTGTTCTTCAACGCTGTGTTCACGTCTGGGGACGACGCAACCTTCTCCTCCTTTTCCTTCGGATCGTTGTTCTCCAAATCCTTCGAACGCGTTACGTCCGTACAAGTGGCTTCGATTTTCACCACCGTTTCGTCCTCCTTGCTCGCCTCCTTGCTCGCCTCATCCTTCTCCTTCTCCTCGTGGTGGGAATCGGTAATTTTCTCCTTCGAATCGGCCTTCGTGAGATTTTCGTCGTCCTCCTGCTCTTTCTCCGAGATACGGTCTTTAGATGGGTGAGATTTTCTCAACACGTTCATCTGAATGCTTAAAAGTTCCTTCGAGTTGGCCCTCAGCACGCCGCTCTCTTCCAAAATCGAAACCAAAAACTTCTCCTCCAACGATGGATCCACCATCGTCTCCTCCGATTCTACCGTTTTCACCTCCAAATTCGCCTCCTTCCTCTCCCTGCCTAAACGCTTCCTCCCCCTCTTCTTCGCGTTCCTCGTTTCCTCCTTTTTCTCCATTTTTCTCGTCGCGACAGCTTCCTCCTCCTCGGACGTTGTCGTTGTGTTCTTTCGTTCGTTCGCCCCTTCTTTGTCCACGAGCAACGATTTGCTCGATCTTTTCAACAATTTGATCGGATCGTTGCCCGAATCCATATTTTTCTCATTCTCCGCCTCGATGATTTTCATCAATGATACGGAATCATTACGATTCCCTTTTCCCTTACAAATGATGCAATCGATAATCTTGATCAAACGTTTCACCATATAATTCCGCGTCTTCTCCAAATTTTTCGCTACGTTAAAATCGATCCGCGTACCCCTCTGTACGCTGAAACGCAGATATATATATATATATATATATTTTTTTTTTTCTTTCACAGGAATCGTTTCACTCTTCGAAATTAATAATTAATTGAGAGAAAGGAATACATCGATTAATAATTATTGATTATTATTATCATTATTATTTTCAAATTTTGATTCTCGATCGCGGATAACGACGAAGCATCGCTCGATCCCCTCCTCCCCCCTCGGAATGCACGTATTCCCGAGGACGAAATTTAACTCGAACGAAAATCGAATCGAATCGATTCGATTCGACCCGACTTAATTATTTCCTTCTTTCTTAACGCGATGATATTCGTGATACGTGAGGAGATGGAGGGGAAAAAAAAAAAAAAAAAAAAAAAAAAGTAGGGAATCGAAATAATCGCGGTTACGAGCGAGCTTACGGGATAAAATTACACTCGGGAAGGCGATTGGCCAGAAATTGATGCCCACTCTGGCACAGGACACTGGTGGCGTTTAGATGATTCGAGACGATGTCTTTGAAGCTGGTTCTCGTTTTGACTACCTCGATCGATAATAGCCTCGAGACGGTGGTCGTGATGAGGAAAAGATTCCAAGCGAGAACACCGAGCAGGCAGACGCAAATTAGTGACAATATTGAGCTATCTTGTCCCACGATACTTGACATTTGCATAGTAGATGGGTTACTGGAATTGGTAGCACGCGATCACGAGCACGAAAATTTCTCCATATCAGCCTAAACGCATCGTTTACGCATCCTTTTTTACTTGATTGACGCTTAACACGATTAATTTTCACCCAAATTTACGCCTCGCGTCCTAAAATTTCCTTCCTACGAGAGATTTAGGTTATCCAAAGATATGAATTTTGCAAATTGATTGCACTTGTTTTCGCCTCACCGTCGAATTTTCCAACTTGGATTCTCGACCAAAACCAATTGAAATTGGCATCGGAAATTTTCCGCGGTTATTCGTTCGATAACGTTGCTTCTTCCACCCTAGTGCAAAATTTACTTTACCGACCTCGATCGAAGAAGCTTGTTCCAAATACGAAAATTTGTCTTAAACTCGAAAAAATGATATATTTTAAACGAGATAAATATTCGAAGGAAATATTCGACGAAAATCGATTTCAGCGAAAGGGAACGCGTAATAGAGAACGGTCCGTGTAGTTGGGATATAATTTCTAGTTGGAATCGTTTCGCGAATCCTGCATTTTCGACGTAAATATTTCCCCCCTCCCCCTCCCTCCGTGAATACGAAAACAAACGAGGAGGAAGACGAATTTTTTCGAACACGTTCGATAAATTATAAGATACAATTTTATGCAAATATTTTTGCTCGGATATTAAACGTCTTTAGAATTGCAAATTCTCCATGTTATTAATATTTATGGAATTTAACGATTTACGATCGAATATCATCGACATATCATTACCCACGATTCAATGTCGCCAAGTTCGAGGTCACGAATCGTAATTGGACAATTATCTCGAATATAAAACGATCTAAAATTATAACTTTATCGAAAAAAAGGAAAGAAAGGAGGGAAGATAACTACATCATTTTTCCTTATCGACGGATTCGTTCGAATCGAATCGAATCGATCGATCGGACCCCCCTTTCCCCTCTTTTCCTTTTTTTTTTCTTTTTTTTTTTTCCATGCAAGAGGAATCTGGACGACCACCGATATCGAGCACTGGTTTTTCACCATTTCCCCGAGTGGCGTGTATCGAGTATCCGGTTCACCCTTTAATCCGCACGCATCGCACGTACACGTTGACGTTGACGGTTGGAGGACGTTGTCGAGCGTCAAACGCATGCCCGCGTTCCGGAGGGCTCTCTAATGGAGTGTCCTGCCTGGATCCTCGAGTGGATCCGTTGCATATCATTTACCTTTACGAGCGAACGCGGTTACGCATTACGCCCATGCTTTCCATCCTGTTTCCTCTCCAATCTTTTTCGTAAGTCGTCGCCGAAATAAGTATTTCTGCTTCGTTAAAATTTCCATCTACGAGCGTGCAATCCGTTAAAGCGACGACCGAGTGGTTCAGCGATGGACGACTGGCCGAAGATAAAATCTTTGAAATCTTTTCAAATCTACGGATATTTTCCACGCTCCGCTTGGAACGACGGATCCTTTCCGGCCTGAAATGCTTACGTAAGATTACGCGAAGGTGCATTATTGTTTCGACGAGTTAAACGACGAGAGGAGGGAAAGATGATCGAAGCTGGGGAGAGACTGGATATCCGAAATCGATCCGACGAAAAGAAAATTTATCTACGATATGGATCTACTCGTCTCGACACCCAACGATTTTTCACTCGAATTACGTAGGCGAGGATTGGAAGAAAGGGGGGGCTCGAGCCGCCACAAAGCGTTTCCTTCAAAAAGAAGGGAAGAATGGAGGCGAACAGAGGCCGAGGTATTACAGTTTCTCTTAGGGACTCTTAGCGAGTCGTAGGAAGGAAAGTTTCATGCATACGAATGTACGGATAACTCTGGATGCGAGCCGTTTCGCGTCGCGTTTCAAATCGAGACGCTCGAGAGAAAGAGAGAAAATGAAGAAGAAGAAGAAGAAGAAGAAGAAGAAAATTTCGTGAAAGAAGAAGCCTTGGCCTAATTACCTACAGAAGAGGAGAATACGATCTTTTTTATCTCGTATATGGCACAACGAGAGGGGAAAAAAGAGGAAGAAAGCGAAATAAAACCGAGAAAGGAGAGAGAGAGAGAGAGAGAGTAAAGTATCGGCCTGATTGTTGGAATAACGCGATCTCTTATCTTACAGGCGGCACGAAAAGGGAAGGAAGAGGGATTATTTGATAATAATATTTAAGAGGAAAATGTTAGCCCGATTACCAGAGCAACGTGATTTCTGTCTTACAGGCGGCGCCGAGACAGACGCGGTACACGCGATATTGGCCAGATACCTTCAGAGGCGTCTTCAGGGGTCTCAGCTGTCGACGCCTCCGCCTCCGGCGGTCCTCTTCAGTAGCCATAACCAGGCCAGAGTGAGACAAGGTCAGAGGACGACTGGCAATGCATTGCCGAGGAATGTGAGCGAGAAAGAGAGGAGGGGAGGGATGGAGGATTACGAGGATTACGAGGACGACCTTGAGGGCTTCGAGGACAGTGAGAGGAGCAGGACCAGATTCGATTTGTTCGCCGGTAAATCCTTGAGCCTCGCTCGAGCCACATTCCATATTTCCAATCGTCTCGCGCTTTTACTCAATTCACGCGTTTTCTTATTTCAAGCCTTCGAGATATTTTCACAAGATGCCCATGCGAACAACTTTTTCATCGATTGTAAAGAATATATCGCCGAAGTAGAAAGTTGATTAGTAATAACCACATTAGCACTTGCACGGGAAGAAGAAACTTTGAGTATATCTAAAATAGAAAGTTAGAAGGCCTTAAATTTTTCGTTGTAGCAAACCTATCCATCTTCTATCCCGAAATAGAAAACGAACTTTGAAAAATTTGATTGATATCAAAGTATTTCCCCACTTTTGTCTCGAGTTATCAGCTCACGCGTCCGTTTGAATATTGCGTAGGCGCGTGATAACTCTTGTGCAATTAGCACGTTTAATCCGGTTATCCCGTTATTTAGCCAGCCATTTCTGTTATTACACGTAAAATACAAGGATGGACGGATTATCGAGGCGGGCCTGTGTGTAACCGTGCAACGAGGATAATCGAATAAAACGAGGGCTAATCGGACAATCGAAGATAACGCCATCCCCTGCTATTAATATCGCGATATTCCACCGAATAACGCTTCCTAATCGACCGATTCCGAATTATTATCGTTATTTCTTTCTTCTCGCGCTTCAATCCGATTAATTAAATCGCGAATTTAATTAATGGTGAATTTTTACCCAAAAATGATTCGTATACGAATTTTCCTCGCCTTTTACCATTATCTTCAAAAGTCGAAAAAAATTTATCGACTACTTGCCGCTTGGAATTTCGATTCGAGAGAGAGAGAGAGAGAAAGATCGATGTCCACCGCCTCGAAATTACCCATCTGCCGTATGTAATTCGATGACAGGGATAGGAGCGTTCTCGAATCGTTGGAAACGCTAGTCTCTGCGCCGTTTCGAATAGCGAAAATGCGTTTGTCCACCTTCCGACTCGTCTCGATCCTCTACTACTTTTTCTATCAACAGAAATCGGAGATAAAAGGATCCTGAATATATCATTTCTGTCACTTTGCTATTCCAATTTAATTAATTTTCGAGCAGTTGTATATTGATATTGGTTCCATCGTGATAAAACAATAATACACGTAATACAGTGTTTATCGAATAACCGTGCATGTACACGTAATAATAACAATTGGAATATATATAATAGATATAGAATAAATTTACATATAGCGTAATGTCATACGTCGCAAAGTTAATTTATTTCCAGTGTAATTTGAATTTTTTTTCGTGGAGGTAAAAATCGTAGTTTTTAAAATGTCATTTCCAATTTTTCGAGAACAAAATCAAAAATAAAATTTCAAATATGATTTCTTCGTTGCGCGACGCACCAACGTGCGTAATCGTACACAATTTCGATTAATGTTTTTCGTCGGAACTCGTTTAATAATTTTTCCCGAGGAAACTTTACACGGCTAATACCGCGTTTCGTAGTTGCCACGATTCCTATTCAATTTTCACGAGGCTCCTTTGAAGTTCTCGACGAGGCGCACTTTATCGCGGAAAAATGGGAATTGAAACTTGCTCTTTGTCTTTCAAATTTCAAACTCTCGACAAAGTTCTTACGCGACCATCGCGTAAAGTCTTGCGTTCCTTCCATTTTCCGCTACAGGGAATTTCATTGCCAGAAAAGACCCCCTTCTCCTCGATCCTTAATATTTAATCCCTCCGTTATTACCAGAACCAATTGCCAATCGATCGCAGCGAATTTCCTATCGAAACTCAACGTATTGAAAGCAAATTAAATTACTGAACCACCTCGACGAGTTAACAAACTCTCTCGTGGAGAACGTCTATCCGGAAAAACCGAGTGATTCGATCGAGCGATTGGTACGTACGAATAGAAGAGAGAAACAAGAATTCCGCGCAACGATTGACACGCATAGAAACGTGACGTATCCTTTTTTTTTCCTTTTTTTTTTTTTTTTTTAACGAAAACGTTTCCCTACAATCACCCCCGTCCGACGATTCAAAGTCGGGGAGCTCGATATTCCGAACGAAAAGCCCGTCGTGCTTTTAATCGAGCGCAAGGGATTTCGATATTCGGCCGATGCGATCGAGCCAGCCATCCAATCGAACCGGTCACGGCCCGTCGATCGCGTGCAACGACTTGTTGATAAGTTTTATTCGTTGCTCGTCACCGCTCCCCCTCTGCCTTCCACAATCGGTTCCACGTTCGTCCAATTAAATGTTCGCGGCCTGCTTCTCGTAAACTATCTTTCGACTTTATCGCGACCCCCCCTCGCCAAATCGTCCGATCGCGTTCGGCTTCGTTAATACCCGGATTCTGGCTTTCTATCGAATACTCGAGTCCTCCATTCCCGTTTTCTCTTATGGACACGGAATTCTGGAAAATCGTTCATTAAAAGAAAAAGATAAATTTTAAATTTATGAAAGTGTACAAGGTTGTCGTTTCAACCGTTTTTAATTTCATAAGGAATAAACGGAGGATAAAAAGTCCGTAGCGAATTGCAAATTTCTTCGGTACGGTTTCAAAGCAAGTGTGTCAAAAGTGTTTGCGGTATTTCGTTCCAAAGTTTTCTTTGGCCCGCGGCGGCTCGAAAATTAGCGGATGCGTAGCAGGCGTGTTTGCATAGATTCCAGAGGGGAAAAGAAGGGCGAAGAACAACTTTCAAACAAACGTTTAACCTCTTTCGATTTTTTTTCCTTTTTTTAAAAATTCGGAAAGAGACGAATCTATCGATACAAAAATCGACGTAAAAATGGTAGAGGAAAATTGTTAATCCGTAGAAATTACTATTTTTTTCAATAAAGTTGAGCAAACTCGGGAAACTACGTAGCCGATATTATTGAATATTATACGTACAACGTTACATATACGTATACGTAATCAAAGTTTCGTATCGAGAACTTGATACTTCGACTCGGCCTAAATCTTAACCATTGTTAGAATTCTAATCTAACTCTGCTAATTATACGGTGGTAACTCGGTGGCAAGTTGGAACGCATCGAATACTCGATGAATTTACCGTTGGAAGTTAATTAGAATAATTTCGTTCGAGAAAACTTTCGTAATCGGTAGTTTGAGTCAATTATTCTCAATTCCTTCGTTTTTCCATTTTTCATCGCCGATATTTCCTCCTGATCACTCCAATATTAAGGATACTCGATTCGATTCGTAAGATTTCGCCGTAGCTTCTTTTACGCCTCCAAGATATTTTTCGTCGTTATTAATCACGCAGGATCCGTGGAAATTGTATATTTATAAAATGACGTTTCATTGTGTCATACGTGATATAATATGTTGCATAATGGAGCGTGAAATTAATGCACACGTGTTTCGGTTGAATAAATGCGAGAATAGTTGTTTATCTGGATCGAATGCGTTTTCGTTAAAATATTCGTATAAGGAAACGAAAGAGATTCGATAAAATTATCATTATCCAATAACATTTTTCGAAACGTTTCTTTTTCAAATTTTCACTCGTACGTTTACCAAAACTCCATTTTCCAACGAAATTTTTAATACTTTTCGAAGAATCGTTTGCATTTTTTTCTCTTCAACGAATAATATATACAAATTACTATAAATAAAAATAAAAGTATTTATCACGGGTATAGAAAAAAGTAACGCGTTACCTTCCAAAACATCGTCCATTTTTATATCGTTGCCATTTCGTTGCCACCCGGTTTTAATCTAGGTATATTACCGTCATTCTTCCAAATATTCCAAGTAAATAATTTCACGGAAGATATATCTGCCATAACTGTGGCGGCCATTTCGAAGCCGCGGCGCAATTTCGCGAGTTGGTCGAATTACGTTTAACCATAGAGCCGGAACGGGCACGCCACGGGCAGACCGATCGCGTAAAATAACGATGAAATTGCGAATAGAGCCGATATCTGCTCATCACCTGTCACCTGGCGGACCCCCCACCCTACCGTTTCGTCCTTTTCTCCACATTTCCCAGGGATTAATATTATCCATCCACGCGTGTAACGCGCTTCGATTCCCAAATAATACCTATTCCCTCTCTCGTTCCGATTTATTTGCACGGCCATATTACCCACGTAGATCGTTTTCGCCTTCCTTCCGAGAAGATACGTTCACGAGCAATTTATAAAATTCCTTTAATATACTTTCGTACATTATTCGCTTTATTTTAGGCTTTATTTTAGCGGAGCAAAATATTTATCCGAGAATTTTAATCTTCCGAGAACGTGAATCGTTTATTCTCGTTCGATCGGAAGCGGAAAGGAGAAGTTTGAAACTCGATATATGTATAAATTATGTCGCGGCTGCGCTAAATAATTCTTTCCGACGTTTACAACGCCCAGGGGATGTTAACAGAGGGAAAATTCGAAACCTCGTGTTTCCTGATAAATAATCGATTCTTGTTGGAACGAGAAATGGATGTGACGCGTCCTAAACCGAGTACCCGTGTCGCGAAGACAGCGGGCGAATAGGAACGTGAAATTTCTATCCCGATATCGCAGTTCCGTAAATAGGATCGTTCGATTTCGAATCTTTGAGAAACCTTTCCTCGGACTTTTACCACTTCGTTGCGAAAAACTTTTTACCCTTCGACGAAATCTCGTCGGTTTTCGCGGGAAAAATGGAACCTTCCCCTTTTCGAAATTACGTAATAATAATAATTGATCTTTGGAAACTTTGCTTTAATCCGAATCGATATAAAGATCGAAGCACCCGAAACTTAAATTATTCGCGCAGTTTCGAAATAAATAATTCGATCAGATTGATTGCCAGTTTCTTGAAGCAGTTTTTAATCACGATTTCGTGGCGATCGTTGCTGTTTTTCCGGCTAGGATGCATTGTACACTCCATCTCCAGCTTCTCGCGGAATGTAAACCCGGTTTAATTAGGGTTACAGTCACAATTTTGTCGAAATTACCTTGGCTGCGCAAAGGGCTCGAGGAGGCGCAGTTATTAAAATTACGACGTGGTATTAGCACACATTGCAAAGTCCCGAGAAAAAGTCGTTCCTTTCCAGGAATAGTTTTATTTAGCAGCACCGTGCTTCTTCTTCTTCTTCGCAACGTATCGATACGTGGATATCAATTTAGTAGATATTATCGTTTCATCTCGGTGAAATGCCATTTATAGCGTATTTCGCGGACTTAACTTTGATTTTACGAGCGACGGAGAGCAAAACGAGGAACACGAGGGCCAGATCCTCTGTTAATTACGTTTCTTGCGCTATCTAACGTAATTCGAGCGTTGCGCGGTGTTTGTCGATGGCGTGGCGGCAAAGACGCCATCCTCCTCCGAATGATAATTCATTCTAAAACGCATCTGCCCCGCAATCTTGCCTCGCTATTCCATTACCGACTATTCCCTCCTGGCCACGAGTGCACTCGATCTGCCCTTTCCCTATGCATCCACTCGATCAAAATCGTGTGATCGTGTCGTAAAGTTGCAAAGAAAACGGCGAGGAGATATTTAGAGAAATAGGGAGAGAAAGAGAGAGACTTCTCTTTTTCGACTTTCACGAAAAGTTCCGGAGAGAGGAGATTAAATTTAACGAAAATCTCGATTAAAATCTCTTTTCTCGAAACTTGTTCCCAGGATTTTTTAAAAACTCTCTCCGAAGAGTCCACCGATGATTATGCCAAGTTTCGTTAACTCGAACGGAAAAGTTTGGAGAGCGGGAAGGAGAAAAAGTCGCTGTAAAATCTTCACTATGTATATATATATATATATATACATACTTCTCTTGAAGACAAGTAGAAACAGAAACAGAAAATTTCGTTTGAAAACTTTTCTACGAATCTCGTAGCTCGTTCAAATCTAATAAAGATGTTTCTTTCCTTCGATAAGATTCATATTTTTCCCTTTTTTCGCTCGATTCGTTGTAAAAGCATTTCTATATTTTCAAAGCAGGCTGCGGGTTTTTCGCCTTCTTTCGCGGCTGACTTACTTCCGCTCTTTCTCTTCGGGCAAAGTGTAACCAAACTATGGAAATTTTGTTACGCAACGCGGCTCGAGTTTGTTTAGGGTAACGCACCTCCCTCGTGCATCCCTCCTCCCCCTTTTTCCGAATACATTTCAACTTCCATCGTTCTCACGTCGTTCGTTCAGAGGTCATTTCACCACCCGTCACTTTCCTTCGTCGTTTCGTATTTCCATATCGTAAAAAATAATTTCTTTACGTCGTTAAGAATTTTTCTTCTTCTTTTCTTTCCAGTTTGCTCTTTTTGTCTATAATTCAAATCCTTTTCTTTGAATCAAATTTCTCTTACAGTAAATTTTAACCACTTTCGTTAAAAATTTCGATCGATTCGATAAACGATCGTTTTCTCGATCGTCTCGTTCGATGCGTGCTCCTTCTTTCGCTTTCTCTTTTCTAAAATCTGCCATGTTTTCTTTATCTTTATAAAACGGTTTTTTACGAAAAAAAAAAAAAAAAAAAGAAAAGGATTTTGCACGTCATAACGACTTTCTATTTCTTTCCACGTAATAAGTAAATGTATAAACATCTCTCGTTACGAACGAGTTATTTACACGGTGTTCGAATAAAGGCAACGTTCTCGGAAGGCCTCGGAAGGTTATGAGGATCTGCGCGACGTTGATAAGCAGCTGCAGACAGAAGGAGGCATTATCGCGCTATAGTTTCCAAGCGCGCAAGCCTGGATCGTGCCTTCTCGAGATGGCTTTCTCGAGTTAACGGCTCGACTGCTGGTCGAAAGGATGCATCACGAATTCCTCCTCAACTCGAATTCTTAACTTCTTTCCTCTTAAAATATCTTCTACCTGCGTTACGTACGTACACGAGACGAGTTGCAGCCGTATTTCAATTAGAAAATTAATCGCTGACCGTTTCGCTTTCGTGGGCCGTAATTAATTTAATCCGTATCAAGATGCTTGTCGAGATTTGGGGTGACGAGCTCCTGAAAACCTCGGTCGGTTGTTGCATTCGCAATTTTCGATCGATCGTGAAAGCGGCGAACATTTACGTAAGACGACAGGTTTCGTCGTAACCGAATGGCCGCGAGACTATGTAAGTACACGGCGTTCGATCCAGAGAAACGTATCGTGAAGTGTATCCAGTTCGCTCTGCCAAGGCCGGTCCTCTTTGGAGAAAGCCACTTTTCTCTCTCTCTCTCTTTCTCTTTCCCTCTTTTTCTCTCTTTTTCTCTTAAAGTGTCCACGATAATCGTTAGACGTTTCAGATGAACGCATAAAACGTAAATTACACTTATCCGAATGGTAACGTCCATTTACGAGATAACGCGTCTCGGACTATATAAATTTCATCGCGAGTTATAATTTTACGAGATACGTACAGTGGATAAAGCGTACGAACGCTTACACTTTGTGTTTTACACATTTTCGGATTCGTTTTCAATATTATACCGCGCAGTTTTGCGTTACTTAACGGAACGATAGCTTGACATCGACTGAACGTAAACGTGCTCTCGCTTAATACCAGTGTTTACATTTCTGGGCAAAAACTATCAACAACGTACCAGCGTTCGAATACATTCGTAACCTTTGTAATAACGCGTTAATAGCGCGCGTATATAATAATATATTATATTATAATTACTATATTAATGTATTATATTATATTATATTTTATATACAATTATATACAAATATAATTATAATTACTACGTAAATCGTGCATATTTCGTTCGTCAAAAATTGCAAGCGTTCGAATATTTTCGTTAGTCACTGCATCATGAATTATGTATCCTATTTATTAGATGATGTAATTTTTTAAAACCCCAATTTCTCGTAGAGCGTATACTTTCGATAGAGAAAATTATCGATCATTCGATTCGACAATCGCGGCAATTAATTAATCGTAACGCGTTCCACGATGTTGACGTTGGGGAAAATTTATCTCCCGTCTTTCTAAATAGCTTCAAATGTGGCTTAATCCCCTCTCGCGATATGAAACAATTAATATTCTCCAATTTCCCGAGCAAATTTAATCTACCAGACAGAAATAAATGGCCGAGCTTCCTTCGAGTTGAGACGGTGCTAACCTCAGATCTAGACGCTTTTTAATCAAAGTTAAATATCGGTCGTGTTTAACGCGCAATTAACATTTATCTTCGAAACCAGATTACTTTCCATCGATACTTGATCCGGATAAAAATCGGGGAAGATCGATTCAGGATCGATTCGAACGGCTTGTACCGATTCGATATCGTGGAAGATCGCGAATCGTTTAATTAGTCGTCAATTTTGCTTTAGCAAAATTTGATAACAAGAAACGCACGGTTCGTTAATTCGTTGATTATTAAATTGAATATCGGCATTTTCGCTTCCCAGAACATGGAAACTACTCGCGACACGAAACGTCAATAATTTTAATTAGCGATCGATCGACCTTAATTTTCGAGAAAGATGAAAAAGATCGCTGCTCTGATGAACGTTCAAGGAAGCTAGAAGATCACGCGTTTTGTCTCTAATGTGATTCGATATCGAAGAAATATACGTTTAATATAAATTTTAATATAAATTTATGAATTTTAAATATTTTTATCGTCTAATATATCAAATAAATTCTATTTTCATTCCGTTCCGAGAAATGGTCTGTTTGCACGATCTAAAAGACGTTTGAATTTAATGAAGAAGCACTAATTGTTAGATGTAAGCACTGTGCTACGTTCAATTATGGCTGGGTGCATCATAATCGTCGTAAATGCTCCACTTCCACCTTTCCACCGTCTGAACATCGTTGAAACGTTGAATTATTATCGTTACGAAACAGGGAATGGAAACAATAAATTAATCAGGATGATCGTAATAACGATGAATTTGCTCGGTTGGAAACGTATATATTCAAAAAGGCGAGAATCTGATAAATTTTAAATCATCATTCCGATCTATATTTCCCGTATTCCATTTCAAATTTTCCCCCAGTATGAATGATTCAGTAATTATAAACTCTCTCTCTCCAAAATCTCCTGCTAACGAGAGTTAAATTGCGAATCGGGAATTTCGAGAAAAACTTTATCTCCGTTCCAACTTATACATCCCACTTAACAGTAATGAATCCTTTTAAGGATTCTCGAACCCAATTAGTCCAACGATATATTTTTCTTTCGCCAATCTTACTCGATAATTCCTACCCAACTTGCTGAATAATTACTGCTATCGATATTACAAATATTCTACGTACACTTTCTCTCCCTAAAAAATTGTTTTCACTTCTTCTTCACCGAATCACCGCAGAATTACAAAGAAATCGAGGGAGTACTCATTCGACTGCACATGGTCGGTTGCACGAGTTCGATCGAGTTGTGGAGGCAGCGACGATTTTGTCGCGTTTGGATTATTGGCGTCCGACGGTGGTTTTAGAGCGGCGCCGCAAACTGGTTGGCCCTCGTTCCACGTTTAAAACGGCGAAACGATTGAAATTTCCACGGTGTCATTCGCCACGGCCGGCCGAGAGTTAGACGACCTTGAGTCGGTGAGCGTGCTCTACCGTCTTTCGTCCTTGTCAAGATCGTCTCGTCCAACGATAACGCTCGATTCTGCCACTTTTCAATTCCTCGCAAAGAAAACTTTTCACCTTTCGAAAGTTTTATCTCTAATTCTAAACGCTTTCATGAAATTACCTATTTCCTTTTGTGCAAATTAACACATAGTACTGCTCATCTTGCAAACATATATCATTTACAATAATAAAAGAAGTAATAGAGAATTTATACACAGCGACTCGAAGCTACTTTGAGTAAGATTGGATAAAAGAAAAGAACGTAGTAAGAGAGATACAAGAAATGTTTGCCTAGTCGTCAGTGTCTAATAAGCATACTTGAAATGTTTACCATAATCTCATCGAAATTCTAAATCAATACAATTCTATGCTATCTGAGAATTAGCAATTAACGAGTTGAGCCAAAGCGGTGCATAATATAAACGTGAAAGGGATGTTTGGATTCGTATCAAGTATTTGTCCATGCGGTTGAAAACAGGCAATTGGGAGCGAGTAATTGAAAGTGAGAGTTTCGAGAGAGAGAGTTTAATTCGACAGACCGTGAGACACAATGCGACGTATCATTATTGTCATCGTTCTTAAAATAACTGTTATTACTCTCTGCAGCATTGGCCGCGACCCAACATTCCTACGATACAATTAATTGCAATTAAATAATAGATTTGTATAAATTGCTATATCGATGTGAATTCGTGTTCGAGTCGGCAAAAATATTATATCAATTTATCATTGGTTAAAAGTAAGATTTACTAAATTGTTACCAATTTATAATGCAATCCGTTGTAACTCGGCGATTTCACAACTTTCACCGTTATAAAATATCGGGTGTTCGTCGGGTGAAATTTCAACTTCGTCTATATAGATTTTATTCGCCTCTTCTCGCGAAGTTTTGAAGTTGGTAAACAACGATGGACGAACGGAACGCCTCTTCGTGCCTTTCTAAGTATGACCCTGGTTACGAAACGAATCACCGAGGAATCTCAACTTTCATTTTCTACGCTCGTATCTGCTCGGGACGTGCTCGGTGCATGCTGTTGCACGTGACACGCGTCGTGCACGTGCACGAGCGTGTGTCCACGCGTGGCAAATACATAATAACGACTATTAAGGAGGAGCTCGAAAGACGAGCTTTCGATCCGGGACAGTGGATCTTTTTTTCTTTCTCTCTCTCTCTCTCTCTCTCTCTCTCCTTCTTCTCTCTGGAAACACAACATTGGAATGTTGTTGATTACCTTGTTACCATTTTATATTATGTAACGAGCGTGCCTCTTCTTCTTCTTTGTCGTCGATTAAATATATACATTTGTGTTTTTTCCAAAATAAATTGATAACATCTTCTTTTCAATATTCCGTATAAATCCAGATATTTCGAGCATCGATTCGATCACGAAGATGATATAAATTAGCCAAGCCTCCAAGAGAAGAAGAAAATAAGAATTCCAATTCCAAAGTGTGTATACTAATAATAATAAAATTTCAGTCCTCTGAAATCTATTTTCAAACCACTTGATCTGATCCTGACAGGCTGACCGAGGCCTACATTCTTGGGACGTGCGTTCATTGGTAAAAGGCGTTACGAAAGAATCCAACAGCTTCATTCCTTGATTGCTATATTCGACGATAATCGTACAATAATATTCGTTCATCCCATCGGAATCGATTGGGAATATAAAATGTAGTGGAAGATAATTATTTCGTAAGATTTATAATGATTACCAAGCCTACAAGGATTATTGCGTCGAAATCGAGAGAAAAGAAGGAATACTTTGTTTGATCTGTTGTCGTGTTAATAATTTTTCGTTGCCGCGTGAAAATTTATGAAACTATAAAGTATATTAAACTTTCATCGAATCGTAAATAATTTATCCACGTCCGTGTAATGTTCGAATATAAATTAACAATTGCTATTGATGTAATACTACGTCCATTTGTGATTAGAGTCTAGGGATTTCTAAAGAAAGAAAAAAAATGCGTGCATCGTCTCGATCGAATATCAGAGATTATTTTTACTTCGATCGACTAGATAAAATTATCGATTGCGTTACGATAGAACTTCATTTATCGAAATGTGAATTTTAATTAGGGTCTACTTAATTGAAATCCTGCCCATTGAATCCACTTATCTAAACGTAACCTCTATTATTGGAACGAGGTATCGTAGGTAGCGAGGAAAATCGATGATTCTCTCTATTCTACGGAGCTTCGGATATATCAATTGTTTCCTCTCGTTTAAATTAGAAATTCGATTCTGAAACATTTGTTTTAATTATTAGTATTGTGTTTTTTTTTTTTTAATAAAAAAATAACGTTGAAATGGAAGCAACAGAAAAAGTTGCATGGAAACGTTACGAAATTCGCGAAAGTTTCGAATAATCACGATTATAAAATGGAGGAAAAATAAGATTAATTTATCGCTTCGCGATATCGCGATATCTAGAAGAGAAAAGAGTTACGTTCGTGATGAGTTTTAATTTCAATTTTCAAAGTTGTGAATAATTATAGAGTAGTTTCGAGTGTTTTTTTTTTTTTTTTTTTTTTAACTTTCTCCATTCCAGCTAAATCTAGCGCATGACGTTATTTCGACATCAAAAGGGAAAATAAAAACAATACTGTTGTAGTGAATCGTCGAGAAATAACTTTTACTCGAACCTTTTGACAGTAATAAGTCTCGATAATTTTTAATATTTGTGTTTCTCGATTTATTTTGTAATGGCGTTTCTCGACTAACGTAGTCTCGCCTTTCTCGAGTGTGACGCGAATTCCTCTAATTATCCCGTGTGCGTTCGTAGTTTCCGTTCTGACGACATCGGGATATCGCACGCTATAACTCATTACCGCCAATCCGTGTGGAATTGTTGAACGAGAGGAAGCGAAAGTTCTGTTCGGCAAATAAAATTCTAATAAAATATACGATTGGCCTTTACCTGAATATCTTTTTCAATAATCCTTTTTCAATAACTGGAAACTCATTCTTCCAATCGAAATGGACAAAGCTTAATTTTCGTAAAGAATTAAATGGATTTCTAAATCAATCTGGATCCGCTTTCTCTCGAGTCCATCTCGACCACTTTGTTCCACGAAACGAATCTGCCTGGAACAAAGGACAGGATCGAACGGTTATTTATTTTCGACTCACGAGGGATGAAACGATACTCGCACCGTTAAAAGCACTTCTACAAATAGTAGTCGTTTCACCGTGGTGAACGACGCTCTCGAACAAGGACTCGCGCTTGTTACATCTATCGGGCCCAGGTTGTCGATCGATCTCCCTCCTCCTAGCTTCGAGAACAACGTGCATCGGTTTACCCGTCGTCTCGTATTTTATTTCTCCTCTATTTGGGGGAGAAGGGAGGGGTGATTTATCGGGAAAGGTGACGACGTCTCGATCGAAAGTACCGGGAATTGGATTCTCAATCGCGTCACACGCGGACGCGTCGTCGTCGAATAATCTCGCTAGAAATCTCTCTCATGAATAATTCGCGCCCGAGTTGTCGATACTTGCGTATTTGTTCGCCGCTTTTGTAAATAGCACGGACTTGACATCCAACGCTCCATTCCCCAATCCGATCGCTTCGAATCCTCTTCTCAACCTTTAGATCCGACCGTTGCGTATTCCTATCGCGTATCGGCGGCCAAAAATACCTCGATCTTTCTAACGAAACGTTTCTACGCGGCCAACCAAAATTTCGTAGTAATTTTCGCCGGAGTAGAGGAATATAATTTTTTAAAAAATTAAAATTGTGTAAAAATTGTTAGTGTTAAGTGTCACTTTTCTTTCTAATTACAATGTTCGTAATTAAAAACAACCGTCTATACGCGATAAAAAGCGGGAAAGTTGAACGCACGTGTTCCGGCCAGCTAGGAGGATAGATTTAATTAGAAAAGATATTTTAATTTAAAAAAAAAAAAAAAAAAGAAAAATTTCACTCATGAAATCTATCTCTTTCGAGATATAATATATACTTTTCGACTTTTTTTAAAGTCGAATGAATCGTAAAAGTTTCGTTCTTGAGAAAAAGACAATGAGGTTTTAAAAAGATTTTGAAAGCATAAAAGATCTTGGCTTCTTTATATCTGTATACAATAGCTATATATAAAATTTTTTTTATCAAATTAGTGGGTATAAAATGCTTTATTTTTTTCTTCTTTTTGATAAATTTTAGTCACTTGTCTTTTTTACTTGTCTTTTTTTTCTTTTCTTACGACTGTTTCAATTTGCTTATTTTAAAAGGTTTCATACTCTTGTTGGTTATGTGCTCAACGTAACGAGTCGAGTATAAAAAACTAGGCTTGTTTTCTTTCGTTTACGAGACAGCTACTTTTATTAAAAATTTCGAGCCGTAGCGGAACTATGGCGGCTTTGTACGATGACCTACGCATACTGGATATTTTAATAAGTTATGCTCACAGTATAACGCTTATCTCTTCAACAGTATGCAACGATTTGAATATCCACACACCGAAATACTCGAGTTTTTATTATTAAAATCGTTCTAAAATCTCTATTATCACTTTTCATTCAAAATATAACAACAATTCAAACAGATACGAAATTCACACTATTCCCTACGTAGATAAGGAAAAATTATCACATTAGTCTGCCCTCGAAACTAAATCCATCGGAAACCACTCCGTGGAGCAGCTCTATTCCCGAAACGATCTATCAACGGACGTGTCTACGTGTCGTTGGTCCGTAAATTTGGTATACGACGTTCGTTCGACTTAGCCGTATTCCAAGTTCCGTGTTCAGCTTCGAAAGTCGAACTCGAGAATAGGAGACAGCTCGTGGAGCACAATTCGAAAAGTTGTGCGCAAACAACGGTGGAGATTTCCAATTGTTGTCGTTTCATTTAGAGGATTAACGAACGTGTCCTCGACGCAAACGAGCCTTTTAACGCGTAATCAGAGCTCGATCCTCCCCTCTCTCTCAAACCGTTGCCCATCGCGCGCGAATTTCGACCCCGAGGAAAACTGACTGACTCCAACTCTCGGAGTTTCTGTGACGTTAATCGAGGAGCTACAACAGTTGGACGGAGTATCGCGTATTAAATTCGTTTGAGCGAAGGATTTGTGAAATTTCACAAAGTTTGCGAAAGTTTGGAGTTGAACGAAGTTGGAGGGGGGATTTTTTTTACTATATCGCCTCGTAGGGAGATACGTCGTGCAGTTTGTTAATAATTAATAAGAGAAGAGAGTTTGTTAAAGGGGAAAGAATTTTTAAAGGATCCTTTCGATCCGTTTTTACTCCGCAAGGTTCCTCCTTTCGAAGACTCGAAATTCCTCATTGTTCGCGGAACAGTCTCGATCCTCGTCCTCTCGTGGTTACTTTGGAATTCCTGGAAGCTCGAGGACTCTCTCGAGAGTCCGTTTACTACGCGTAGGATACGGCGATCCGTGGTGGTGGTCTCGCATCCGGTGAAGGCCGCCGTCGTCGAATCCGATTGAAAAGCGAAGGTAGCCGCCGGTTGCCGTTCAGTTGGCCGTCGTTTGCCCAACGGGATTCGCCACTTTCCTCTCGCTCACTCGGCTACCCGAAAATCCTATCCTTCCCCAATTTTTCCTTGACTCAAAGTTCGTTTCGTAATTCGCTTCGTCGAGAGAAAAACTTACCACGCGTTCTAAAAATCGTTTCTAAAATCGATAAACGTCTCCTTCGAAACGGCAGAGAGACGGGGAGCGATAATGGAGTAGCAAATCGTCAATAAGCTTCCTAATTCGTATCGAACTGTGTAAACTGTCTCCCAAACTTGAAATCGGACGAGTGGTGGCGCGAAAATCGGTGGTGGTGGTGGTGGTCGCGACATTCCACGATCCATTCGCGATAACCGCACGTGCGAGTCTCTCCATTCACTTTGAGCCAGCGAGGCTCTCGGCATCGCGGCGATCCTCGAACGCGCGCGCTTCCACACGCGTGGACCTGTTGTTCGAGCTGTACATCGTGACACATGCGGGGGCAGTTCTGATTCGAGGCGAGAAGAGGTCGAGAGGACAGGATGTCGTGGAGGCTGTTCCTGCTCGTTGCGCTCCTCGTCGGTTGCTTGGAGGCTGTCCCTGGCAGATTGAACGGTAACGTGTCTCCAACCGCTGTGGGGATAAGTTTCACTCGCATTTCAACGCGTTTCGAGTGATACGCGAGTGCACGTATCGTTACGAGTGATTTTATACACGCAGTGTTGCCTCCTCGTGGAAGAAGAAAGTTCGATACTGTTTTTGATATATCCCATTCGAAGGAGAAAGCCGAAGCCTGTTTTTCGAATCGAGTATTCGAACAAGGAAGTAATAATCGAGGTTTGAAAACGAATATTATATATCATTAGTTTTGTTTCGAGGTTTTAAACCTTTTCCTTCCCCTTCATTCTGAATCAATCTTCATTCTAAAACGGAACGAGCTTTCGAATGGGTCGTCCGATTTTAAAATATTCGGTGATTACGAAACGAGGAACGATCTCTCGCGCGTATCGGATCGATTTTCGAATCTATGGACGTAAGTATGAACGGCGATGATCGATGCAACTAACACCGCTATTATCGAGATCGATTCGATAGTTTCGAAAAGATCAAGATTCTCGGTGAAAAATTCGTTTCTCCCCCGATAACGGATTAAACTTTTCCCATAGTTCACGACACATTTATCTCGTTTCCCGATCCGTAACTCACACTCCGCACGCTTGGCGCAAAACATTCTGATAATACATTCTGAAAATTCGAAACACGAGATCGCGACCGATCTCTAAAGTCTCTCTAAAATTTTTAATAACGCCAGCCCAAGAATTTGCCAATTTTTAATCTCCATTAGTCAAAGTCGTTCGGTTTCGAAACGATAATAATAAAAATATCGGAATGTGATGGAAAATCTTTGTGAAAAAAAAAAAAAAAAAGAAAAAACACTTTTCTCGTTATAAATTTTAATCGTTTCGTATTCTTGAACGGAATGTTAAAAAACTTTCCTCTTCTTTTTTGAAAGATCTTGGTTCGCCCAGTTTGGACAACCTTTCGCCGACCATGATCGCTAATACCTCCCCGACCTTGAACGGTACGCTCGTTGAACGAGCATATGGCTCGTATAGCCCCGAGGCTGTGAATTCCTTTCCTTCGATCTCGTTTTCAACGTTTATCGGTTAGCCAATAATTTCGTGTCATCGATCTCTCTCTCTCTCTCTCTTGGATCGAACGGTTCAAGGTTAGCCTCCGACCTCCCCCCTCTTCTCCGTTCGATCGATCATCGAACAAAAGTAAATCAGCTTCGATTTCTTCGAAGCGTACGACCGACCTTTAAAATTTCGTTACGAATCTTGATATCGCGCCACGAGTTTCCACCTCGTCCTCAGAGATAATTTTCTATATACGAAACCAGTTTCACCCACGCGAACACAAACTTAACTATACCTGCGTCGAAAGTAATTTCTAGCGTTCCCCAAAAACTTTTTATCCAAGCGAATTAACTTCTTCCTTCTCTCTTTCCTCTCTCTTCTCTCCTTTTCTAACTTGTAATTAGCGCATTCGGTTTACCGGTTCGAGAAGCAAACCAAGCCCCCTCTGGATCGATCGCTCCCCTCTTCTCGCCCGTTCGCTTCCGCCTATTCTCGAAACGATCTCTCGAGGCGGACCCGTTTCCGGCGCGCTCGTCCGGAGGAACGCACCAGGAGGGTATAAATCACGAGCCGCGCGATAGCTGAAAAAGATTAATGAACCCATTGTGAGCAAAGAACGCCAGTTTGACGGTATTAGGAAACTGGGAGCGGAGAAGGAAGAATTATCCATCCGCGGTTTCGACTCGGCCTCCACTTTTCCAGCGTTTTCCTCTCTGATTTGAGAAAGTCGCATCGTCCACGGATTTCATCGCTTCGGCCTCCGATTATTAAATCAAAAGGAAAGGCGTCACAATTTCGTCGAAATTTAAAACGATTCGAAGCGAGATGGATTTTACCTCGGTCTAATGATTTCGTTCGTGTCCTTTGGCTCGATTTCGTGCAAGACAGTCGGTGAACGCTCGTCACGCTCCACGAGATTAATTTACAAATCGAACTGCGAGGTAAATGGCGAGCCGTTCGATCTCGAATTCTTCCCCGGCCACCGTTTCAACCGATGATCGAAATCTGAAAGAAAGCAAATATCGAGATTGCTCGGTAAATTCAAAGTGCGTAGAGAATAGTGAATTATATAATCTCTATTAATCCGCAATTTATTTTATCAATGCAATTATTTTCCAGTGTTTCTTAAGCTCGTTCGATCTCATTTTATATTTTATAGAGTGTCAAAGATCCGTTCGTTTAATCATTCATTCGTGTTAATTATCGTTTAACGCGATCGCGGATTAAACGGTTGGACGCTGTAGAATGTTCTCTTGCGAAACTCCTTGCGCGCGTTACGCTCCAGAAGAGTAATTTCTTAATGAGCCGGATCCGTACCACAACGAGAATGCAGAGTAGCGGATAAAAGCAAGGAGCTTTTTATTTCATATACGAATTCTAAGCGTTCAACGATAATGCTAGACAATGTACCCAATGTCGAATATTTTATGATACTTTTTTCTCCAATGTTGACGTGAAATCGCGTATAAAGAATAAATGTAAGGGAAACAGAAATTCGAGAACCTTTTGCTTTTTCTACGTTAATAATTTCAAAACTTTACTTTACTGTTTCCCTTAAAAGCTTATCCATATTTTATCTTGCGAAAATATGAGATGAACATTTTTTTTATCTCGATAATTTTCAACGTTCATATATAATATATTTCGTACAAATTTCGATATTTAATCAAACAGTCGAAGAAAAATTGAGAAGAAATTTTTCACTTTTATTCTCGTTACCTTGGAATTCCAAATAATTACGAGATCCTTTGCATCCGTGAATCTACAGCTGATTTCTAGGGAAAGTTTAACGGATTAGTAGCATATTTTGCACGAGAGTAAACCAAGTAATCCTACTTAACTGGAAAAGCAACTTGCATTTTTCACGAATGATCAATTTCTCTCATCGACCGTTGCACGATCATTGTAAATGCTTTCGTGGAGGGCTCCAAGGATAAATCCGTCGGTAAAACATTTAACGTTGTATCGCGGTTCATTTGCGAAGCTAATCCTTGTCGACGTATTCTCTGTCAGAAACAAAATTTGGAGACGAGTTAATAATGTTATCGTATTCCTTTGTTCACCTTTATCCGAGAAAATGACGGCTCTTTAATTTACATTGGATGATAAATAATTTGGTTTTTTTTGAGTTGGGAAAGGGGATTTATGCCGTTTTTCCCCCGACGCCGATAAATCACTTTGGGACGATGATCGCAAGTTTGGAAAGGGAGGAAAGTTGTGAACGAACCTTCGCAATTGGAATTTCACGCCTCGGGGAAACTTGGAGGCACGTGCACGCGATTGTGCACGCTTATTTCCGATGAAAATCTCGGATTACGCGACTCTTTGAACTTTCTTACCGCATTCCATCTAGTTTCGCGATTCCTCCTGGAAAAGAAAAAAATATTCACTTTTTCTTCGATAAATTCGTTTTCTACCGAAAGGTCACGTAGATTCTCCCTCCTGTTCGTTCATTATTAATAAATATAATAAATATATGCACACCTTAACGTCTTTTAGAAAACTATCGGAAAACTATTCCGTCGAGTTACGAATATTTGCAATTCGAACGAGTTTACTATTAAAGTTTCGACGAGTTTATAGTTTCGTCAAACTCGAGATCGAGGAATCATCTCGCTCTTCCTTCGCGTGTATGTAATTCTCACGTGGTCATCCGCGTGCTCCTCTCCTATTTCCTCACATTTCCTAGCAATCTTCAAAATGTCACTGCATCTCATTTACAACGAACGAGTTGAAATCGCGAGTTATAAGTAAAACAATCGATTCGAAAATTTCGAGGTGTATCCGTTTTACGTAAGCGTTTACACCGTGACATACGCCAGAATGGATTTGGGAAACTTCGGTCCCGGGAGAGTGGAGCCGTGAAACGATATCGAATTTCAGATAAAACGCGAAAACGGATTTCGTTCACGGTAAACACGCGCCTTCTGCTCGCCGTCGATAATATCTTGGCCAGGCTGGAATTTACGCGGCCACGGGAAATAAATCGATCGATAGGGAAAGGGACTGGCTGTGCTCTCCGTGTCTCCCCGATGAATTACGATTTCCTCGTTTTTCTTTCTTTTTATTATTTTTGTTTATTTATTTCTTTTTTTTTCACGAACGAAAGCGTTGATCGTTTAATGGAAAATAAATAGCGCGCGAACGGGAAAGGTTCGGGTAAAAAATATAGTTTGATTTTTTTTTTTTTTTTTTTACGCGGCAAAGTCGCGTAGTCTTTCGAATTCTTCAATTGAAAACGTTATTGCGTCTCGGAGATTTAGAAAAGCGATACTTAGAGAATAGGGAGGGGAAATACGGATCCCATAGACTCGTAATAATAGGGAAGATGTTTTGAGCGAGAAATATGCATGAAAGAAATATTTGCGATTATTAAAAAGACGCGGTATTATTCGAAGCAATGGTAGATTAGACACGTTGACGAGAAACACGCGTTTATTTTTATCCCCGATCTTTTACGAGCGCGAGTCAAACATGTTCTTTTTTCTTGGGTTTCTTTTATGTCACGGTTGATTGTCAGTTCGTTCCCCAAAGGAAGTTTAATTATCCTATTATCCCGACTCGAAAGGTCATCGCGGATTCACGCGCAGAGGCGCTTACTTCGAAGAAGAAAAAGCAACGGAGAAAGTTTCGGAAACCGGTTGCCTCTACTATCCTCCTCGACGTAACCGAAAAGAAAAAGAAAAAAATAAAAGGGAGTAGGTCGTGCTAGCCATACCCGATTGTTTCAAGTTTCTCCAATAATTCCTCTACGTAATCGCCCACGTACCTTTTTTCTCTCTCTTTTTTATCGCGAAATTCATTTCATTGCAAAAAAAAAAAAAAAAAAAANAAAAAAAAAAAAAAAAAAACGAAAATAATCAAGGTATCCGTGACATCGATTTATTTTTAACGTTTGTATTTTTGCATTAACGGCGAGTTTTTTTTGTCTATTTTGTTAAGTAATTTTTTTTTCGAAAGCTGAATCAACGGTATGCGTTTTATCAAAACTTGTATTAAACTTGTACAATGAGAGCTCGAATTCGATGTTGATTCGCATTTTTATATACATACCCTGCCTTTTTGCGATAAAATAATCAACGTAGCTTTTAAATCGTATAATAAATGTTATTTGACGGAACGTTTAACCATTGAATACTGGATGATTTCACAGAACTGTGAAATTAAATATTTCACGTGTAACCTAATATATTATGATATATAGTTGAGAGTTGATTATCGCAGGAATTTCAATGAAATTTCAATTAATTCTGTATTTCGTCGAAATTTGAATCAAAAACGATAATTTAATCGTGATATAAAATTCAATGGATCGAATCTTTTTTCATCTTTTTTCTATTACATCGTAATTAAAAATCCTTGAATTTATTATATCTTTGAATATACTACAAAAAATTTGTTTCGAAATACTTTTGCTTTCAAAATTTTCTTCTTCGTCGCTTCGTAAATAGAAATAGAAAAGGAATTTTACACCGCAAATATTACATTCCAGACACAGAACGCGCGACTTATTTCGATATTCTTCTTCTTCTTCTTCTTCTTCTTCTTCTTCTTCTTCTTCTCGTTCCGCCAAACTCGTGCATCGCGTTCCGAATAGGATAAGACAGTTTTCCAATAGAGACATTTTTGGAAAGTCCAAGCCCGACCCACTTAGATCAAAACTTCCAACTTGATTTTTCGAATAACTCGGTTACCCGAATAATCTTCCGCTTGTCCAAAGAATTTTCCAACCTTTCTTAAAAAGCCAGCTTTCAACCATCCTCCCTCCGTCGCGTTTAATTTTCCACTGGACGCGTTTACGCACATCTTTGCCAACACCCCGAAAAATTGAGATAAATAGCGAGCAACTAGACTTTTACCAATTAAGTTGACAAATTTCTAATCTCGACGTTGGTACGAGTTTACGACTTTACGACCAACTAATCTTCCTCGCGACTATTTATCATTCTTATCCTGAAATTCGCGCCATTATTATGTAATCGTTAATTTTGACGGGAACGAGTATGACTATGATTTCTTTTGGAAATCTCGTTGGAAAGAATTTTGCTTCTTCATCTTTATTTCATTTTTAAAACGATTCGAAATTGCGAAAACTCGCGGAAAAACTCGGTATTCGGTTAAATATTTTCTTCTTTATATATTTTTTTACACCACGTTCGGATTTTTATTTTCGAGAGGAAAGAAATATCTTGAAAACGTGTAACCAGATTTTGATTTTCGCGATCCACGGGACGCAACAACGGAAACGAGTGGGAAACGGCTTACATACGTTTCTCCGATTCCGTAACTCAATTCCAGCTGTTTTAACGTCAGATGGAAACCTGCCTTTTCCATTCCCATGAAGCGATCCTACGGCTTTCTCCTCTTCGCCGGTTCAATTCGGCAGAATTGTTTCGTCTCGAGTTGTCTCCGATCATTGTACGCGATACGACGAGCTACAACTTCCATTACACCCAACTTCTATCCATGTTCTCTCGCGCGATAAATATACTCGAGTAATGGGGTTGAAAAAAAAAATGTCTGTTTCCAATTCCAATATATCTCGAAAGAGTTTTTTATCAGATAACTATCTAGATTAAATTCTATCTAGAAATTCTGAAATCCACGCATATTTTAATAATCCCGATCGAAACTGTAAACGTAACGTATGGATTTAATTTAATAAATAGTCAAAATATCGTCGATTATTATTAATTATTACATCGATCGAATACGAATCTCTTGAAATTAGGCGTCGATAATCGCTCGATCGACGCGAGATCTTTAAACCAATTATCGCGTTTCGTTGTAATCAAGGGTAAATCAGATTTATTATCGCTCATAAAATTATAGGGCGGATGATTGGACGCGTTCCAAAATAGGTGGCAGACAGGTTCACGCCAACTTTTGTAACGCGTTCATTAATTACGACAATTATTCCGAGATTCGAGCTTATTAACGATCGTTAATGATCGCGTTACACGCGAAGATACCGACGTTTAACAACAAACTGGTGCTCGATAATCGAGCAACCGCTCCAATTAACATACAGCATCGTTTGGGCGTTTCGATAAATTGCCGCGATAAATCGCTTACCATTAAACATATTTCGCGTAAATAATTAATTCGTTCAAGGACGGAAACACGAGGATCGAATATTTACGAATTATTTTATCGTCGTATAATCGTTAGAACGAATTATCGAATTAGGGGGATCCGAATATTAATAATCGGACAATTTTCGTTATATTCGCTTTTCCTCGAGGCAATCGTACGATTCTCGATCGATAACCGGTTCTGTTCCTGGCTCGGTCGACAATGGGGACTTGAAGAACCGATAATGATTATATTTCCTTCTCTCTTTATCGCGCAATTTTATTCTTATCGTTAAAAATATTTACGTAATAGAAATTGAACTTTCCTCTCCCGCCGTTTTTCCTCCTTTCCTCTTTCACGACGATATTTTTCCTTCTACGCATTCGCATAGAAAGTGATCACAAAGGAAGGACACAGGCTCGTTTCGCCTCGCGTATTTCGCTTTATATCGAAAAGGTGTATCAACGTTCGGGTGAAACGATTTCTCCAATTTATTATCCGTCTATTTTTTCTCTAACAGATTTTATTTCGTTACTTCCTGTTGCAAAAAACGACAAATTTAAGAAACTAATAATTACCACGGAGAAAAACTGCAATTCGATCAAAATGGTAAATGGACTCACCTCTTTGCGGAGACGATCCTGTAACGCTAAATCCAATCAACTCTCGAGGACAAGCAAGGATTCGAATCGTTCCAAAACGATCTGAAATTGCATCTCGAATCTAGCCCGGACTCGAGTTTACCGTTGCATCGCGAAACAATGGCCAAACAGTAGGTTTCGATTTAACGTCGCTGGACCGATCGATCGATGGATTCGTATGTAATTTCTCCTCACAAACCTCCTCCTACGATAATCAAAATAATTCTAATATTAAATTTGTATCGTGAAAATCGGCCGAATATTCGCTCGTTATCGGAAAAATTAAAATTTAAATTCGAAAAGTTGCCTTCGTATATTTACGAAGGAACGACGACGGGGCGAGTCCCTGGCGGGGCGTTTTCGCGCGAAGATAAAAAATAACGGGAATAAGGGAATAAGGGCTGGTGTCTATTAAGCGATCCGTTGAATATTAATGGAGGGGGCACGGTGGGCCGCGGCGCGACCATTAACCGAGCGATTATTAAAATATGCAGAACGCCCGTCCTAATTAGTCCAGCGACGAAAGCGAGAAGAGTTTTTGCCCCTTTTCTTCTCACCAACCGAGTCCCAACCGCTTTCTTTCGTTACCCCTGCTCGGTTACTCGCGCTCGAACGCGACAATTGCCAACTCTCTGCCGGGTCGATTAATCGCGACGGTTGGCCGGGTAGAGGATAATCGAAAATGAGCGGCTCGATCGGTGTACACCGATGCTGGAATCGAGAGCCGCCGGGTATCTCGTTAAAATGCATGGCCCTCCCTTCTCGTTGAGAAATCGTATCACGGAGCGGGCCGTAAGACCGTTTTTTGCCAATTTGGGAACGACCGTGTTTTCGAAATTAGATTTCATACACCGCGCTACTATTCTTTCGAACACCTACGACATTCTCTTGTTATTCTTGGTAATTATCATTATCGATCAAATACGCGTTATCGGTGAGTTATCGGTTAATATGAAAAAAGAAAAGGCTGACTCGTATTTAAAACGCTTTCGCAATTTGACGTATGGTGTCGCTCGATGCGCGTAAGGAAGAAGAAAAAGTGAAATTACAATCGTGTTATTTACATAACGTTAATAAAGTAGCATTACATTCCGTGATACGAAACTCGGAGGTAATCGAAGAGAAATTTACCTCGATCGATTACATCTGGCGCCGAAAATTTGTCGTCGAGATTACGTAAAACGAAATACGTAAGTTCTTCTTCTACCTCTCTCTCTCTCTTAACAAACGAATCTTTCTCTTGGTAAATAAATTATTTTTTTTTTATAACAACGCCAGTTTAAATTTTAACGAAAATATTTGATAAAAAGTAAATTCGGTGCTTTTATCTTAACTCGACCTAAGTCTAGACTAATTAACTTCGTGCTAATTAAAAAGTTCATTCCTTTGTTAACGAAAGGCTTTCTTTCTGATTTCTCTACAAAGTAACCCTCTTCTCCACCTTTCCACCATTGTGCTTTAATAAATAATATAAAGAAAAGAAATAAGCGTTATTTTTCGAAAAGGATGATATTAATCTTAAAATTTAATCCCTAAACGAGTAAAAGTTTTGAATCGAGTCATTTAATTTTACAACAGCAGTTAAATCTAATTTTTCAAACACTCGATCAAAGAGCTCGACCATCACGTTTCGAATAAGTTCACATGCTCGTTTCCATAGGGGTGTTTTATCGGCGGGAACATTCGAAGAGAGCTTTTGGAGAGCTCGTCGACACAACAGTCGATGAAAGTAGATGTTCGATTTTTCCTTGAATCGCGCCGTCGAAGAATCCACTTTTCCGCTTTACGTAACGAATCCTCCGTGAACGTTGGTAATTGCGTTTTCTCGCGACGACGTCCAACGGAGAAATCTATTACGTGAATCAAGAGGGAACTCTGGAAAAGTAAATACCGGTAAAAACGTAATTATTACCGACAATACTTGGCAGAATAAAAATCTCTTCTACTTCCCCCCTCCCCCCACTTTAATCCCTCGTCTCAACGTTGCCTCTGTTTTCACAGACGACTGTCCCAACTGCGTGGACGAGCACAGCAGCAACCTCGCCGCCTCCAGATGGACCATGCCGCTGTTGAAGCTCGGCGAGAAAAGATATTACCTGGGGATCTTCTTCAAGGTATCCTTCGACTGCCAATCACTTTGATTTATCTAGCTCGCTCGCCGGACATTATCCAATTATTTCCAAGCCCGTAACTTTGCTCGCTTTACGGTGCATCGAATACCAGACCGGCCTGTTATCGATCCGCCGCCTATCCGACGTCCCCTCTCCATGCTTTTTGTATCGCGCGCCAAAGAACCCGGAAATCCTCTTGTCCTCGAAACAAATTCGCCCGGAACTTCGTCAACACCCGGTCGATGTTTCTTCCAAGGAAACGAGGGAAAGGAAAAATATTGTTATATATTTTATTTTCGAACGACGAACCATCGTTCCTCTCTGTCTTCGTTCAATCCTCACCGATTGTATTCGGGACTACTTCGCGTCAACGTCAGAATCTCAACGACTCTTCCTTCCTCTCTGGCGCAACCTCGCCTCCGTTCCGCGCCACTTTAAAACAGGAACAGCGTCGTCTCGGCGACGATCAATGCCTGCGAGTACCATTAACCCATTTATCGCGTATTCGTGTCTAGTTTAAACCCACTTTGACACACCTCTAACCTAGACCCTACGCCCCTTCGAGTTCCCAGTTCGTGGCCACGAATTCCTCTTCGTTCGGATCGAACGACTCCCTCTCTCCCTCTCTCTCTACGATTGCTCCACGGTTCGAATCGCTTCGATCGCACGCAAACGGAACCGTGTTATTAAGATTTTGCAATGGCGCGTCCGGCCTTGCATCCAACCATCTTTCCGAAACGGTGGACGTGACGTAAAGCGATAAATGAGGGTGTTTCGCAACAGCGTCAAGGAGCGGCGGCCCGATCCATCCTGTAATCCGGATTAACGGACGTCCTTCCAGATATTCGTCTTACCTTTCGTTTCGCAGGCGAACGAGCGATCCATGCTGTTCCCCCGATAAATCTTCCGTTACTCCGTTATTCCGAATATCCGATCCAAGATTATATCATATTTCGTAAAACGTTTCACGAAACGTTGGATGACGTTGAGAAAGGAAAATTCTGTAATCGGGGGATTTTTATTTAAATCAATTTGGTAAACGCAGGAATTTCGGAAATTCTTTGGAAGCGCGTAAGCGTTGTTTAATATTAGAAATATTTGAATGGGAACGAAATATGCAAATGTCGCGGACCACCCGTGTTTCTTTTGCGCTTCCCCTATCGCTTGTAAAATACGAGAATGCTTGTTGCGTGGTCATTTGCCAGCCGTAATGGAGCCGGCTGGCAAAATTTATGCGGATTTACGCTCGCGTTTTTGAGCTCGTACTTTCGCGTGGTGAATCGTGCCGCTCGGACGGTCCCCTTCCCTCCGCGGATACGCGAAATTCATGGAGGAAGGTGTATCCGGTGACAACGAAAAGGAGGGAAATACGATTTATGAATAAAATTGAACGTAATGTAAAGTGGGCGGAGAATTTCACTTGAAACACGAATAATTATAACGCAAATATTTCAACGGAAAAATATTTTATATTTTTATTTCCACGGTCGCAGCATCTCGTCCCCGCTTTAATTAGATATCGTCCAAATAACTGTATTAAAATGCTTTCCCCTGTATTTGCATACGTATAATTTTTCACTCTCCATTTTTCCTTTTTCCGCTACACTTTACGAAAAAACACACATTTCCAGCGTATCGAAGCGACACGAGAGGAGAGGAGAGGAGAGAGTTTGAATCGATGCATCGGATCGATACGCGCGAAATATCATTTCCTCGAAACGAAAACTTTTCTTTGCAACGTCTACATAAAATAATTTCCACGTGGGAAGCAAATTTCCGATCGTTTTATCTCGTCGCAATTGCGTCGAGATCTCTTTCAATTTCGAAAAAATGTAAAGAACAAGGTGGATTGTTCGAGGACAGAAAGGAGGCACGTTCGAATAGACGTTCGTGAACGTTCGATTTTTTTTTCCTTTTTTTTACTATGGACAAAGTAAAAGGGTAATTACGGGAGAAAACAGGGTGGCTCGGTATACGCGATCGCGAATAATTCTTTTCACGTTCATCGATTGCCATGGGTAATTTGCTAGACGGAACGAGCGTCTGCGCTGCCCTTTCTGCCCATAAAGAACCGGTATTTTCATCGGAATCGAGTAATTTTCAAGTAAATTCGATTAAGGAATAAATTAGGGGGACGCGATTATTCGAAATGTTTCTCGATTTTTCACGCAACGAAACGATTTAACGGAGGAGGAAATGAGAAAGAGCGATGGAAATTGGTCCAGAACGAGAGAAGACGCGATCCGAAAAGAAAAAGAATAACAAGCGGGATATCGAAAAGATTGGGTGTCGTAAACGACACGGAGAAGGTAGTTTATCCTACGATGGTATACGCGAAACCGGTATCGTACTATGCAATCGCAACCATTTTCTACTTATCGCGATTTATTTGCATTCTGGCCGAGTTTTTCGCGCGTGATTTTTTCGCCTCCTCCTCCATTCGCCTTCTTTTCTCGTTTCCACTCTCGTGCAGAAGGTGACACGTGTCTCGAGTACTTTAACCACGGGAAAAAGTTCCTCCGCGTCGAAAACTCGACCAAATCTTGACGACGTGACGTAAGAAATATGAACGACGTATGAAAAAAATGATATCGCGTGCGAAACGAGAATGGCTTATATATAAAGTGCTTAGAAAATTCGAGGAAAACGCGTTACTTCTCTGAAAATCTATTATCAACGGTATCATATTAATGGAACTAAGTTGCAATAAAAAGTGATGCGTTAATTTCAGGAATTATAATACAAAATATTCGTAAAATTTGCTAATTCGATTTTTAAAATTCTTTGATTCCACGTAGGAGCATTATATTTTGACAACGTTATGCGAATATTTCGAATTTTCGAAAGAAAATATCAATTAATTTAATTACATAAACCCGATGCATTAAGCGTATCACGATATAATACTGCAAATTGTATCTACGGTTTAAACGTACAAAGACTAGTGTTATATCAAAGTCCATAATTTAACGAATAATTATTGTTAATGTCCAAACCAGTGTCCAGTTTTAATTACATCGAATCTCACTTTACGATAACAAATTACCATTCAAATCAATGCATGTATTATTCCCTTCAAAGATAACATTTACCGTTCACATAACTTTATCATGTACGATCTATTCATTTTTTATTTAACGTGAAACATATACCCACGTAACCTAACCTAACTAACCTTTACTTACATCTTTGTACTTAATAAACTATAAGATAAAAGTGCCATTGATTTTTCTTTTCGTTTCGTATAAAAAGATGAAAGTAAAATTCGCCTCTTTTTAATGCCTCTTATGCGAATTATTTTATTCGTTTTGCAATCTTCCAGGCCAATTGGTACAGAGCGTCTCAATATTGCCGATACCACGGGATGCATCTGGCGAGCATAGCGTCGCAGGAGGAAAACGACAGACTGGAGAAACATATTAAGGATTTCGGTCTTGGACACGAGCACTTTTGGACCTCTGGTACGGACCAGGCCGAAGAAGGTACTTTCTTCTGGATGGCCAATGGCAGACCCATCACTTTTGAAAATTGGAACGTAGGCGAGCCGAATAATTTCAGGTACGTATTTCTTGAATGCTGATACCCTATAATTTAAGCTATTAAAAAAAATTGCCATTTTTCCCCACCCTCCCTTTAAAAAAAACTTACAATTTTTCGCGAGCGAGTATAATAAGAAATAAATGAATGTATTTGGTTACAGATACGAGAACGGCGAGGAAGAACACTGCCTCGAGCTGTGGAATAGGGATGGAAAGGGATTGAAGTGGAACGACAGTCCGTGCAGTTTCGAAACCTTTTTCGTTTGCGAGGTGCAATGATCGATCCATCCAACTACGAGATTGACGAAACACGAATCTTCCAAGATCATCGATTGGATACAACATCGATCTACTACCTTATCGAGTCAGCTAGCTATTGCCCGATCGATTCCTCTCCATCGAGGCCATCGAACAAAATAGAACAAAACTGACTTGTTATGTGTGTACGTGCGTGTATTTCACACGAGCAGCGCTCGATGGATGTAGTCGTTGAAGGAATCGTAGTCAGAATGATGAATGTGTGTGTAAAGATATTTTTGCGAAACTTATATTTTAATCTTCGAGAACTTTTGGAGAAAATACATTTTATTCTCGCTATTGTAAAGTTTGTTTGTGCGTTCTATTTTCTATTTGAAGAATATCATAAGCGTATAATAAACAGAAATAATGAAAATGTCTTTTTTATCGGATAAGAACTGATTTAACATTTAGCTTATTACCGTTCACGTTTCTCGTAGATATACTATTTGCTTTTTAAACTTAAAGATTAGAAGTAGAATAAGAACTTATAAGTTTTAATATCGATATAAGTATAACGTAAATTAGTCATTTGTCGTTAATATAAGAATTTTTTTTTCTTTTTTTTTGGATAATAGATAGATTTAGATGGTAAATAAATTGGAGTTCGCGTGCTATTTATTTTTCTAAATAAAAAAACTTATAGAATTATAGATACATCGTTTAACTCGTAAAACTCCAGTGAATGCAAAGATCGTTGTTAAGTCAGTTAAGTCAGAAAATCAGGGAATTTTTCAATTTTACCGATCAATGGAATCGACGATTATTCGTTAAAATTTAAAGTTCCATCGATTGGCAAAATTTTTGATTTCTTATCGTATATAAGCTATCATTTTCCTTTTTCATTAACCAAAACTTGTTAAGAAAATATGAAGAAAAAGAAAAATATAAGGAACGTTAAAGCGCGAGTATGATTAACAACGATATGATTAAATCGAATAACATAAAATATATTTTTATTTTCTAATTAATAATTAGTAAGCAAAAAATAAATAACTAAATCAATAATCAGAAATTATTATGTTGAATATCATATAGCAATTAGCGATCAATTTAATGTTTATGAGCGAAATATGTTTGGTTGAAATTTTATGATTTTGATATATGAAACACTAAATTCAGATGTTATAAACGAAATTATGTATTTACACGTGGCATCATATAGCATTATGCAATAAAATCCAAGTCAAATATTACTATTTTTTAATATTTTTCGATTTTTTCAATTAATGATTCGTAACGTTATATGATATATAACATTAAGAATAAAATAGAAAAACTTTATTTGTTTTTAAATCTTTAATCAATTGTTCAATCTCCAAAAAACCAAAAAGTTTACGTGCCCATTGTGTTTTTCAATGTAAAAGAAAATTGTAACAAAAGTGTGTAAAAATTCTTTGATGATCGATCGTTCTACGATTTACTTACGTTTCAATGAGTGAAAAAAATCTCGCGTTTTGTACAGGGATGTTGGTTTAAACATCATGGCGACTAAACATCGAAACACGGCCAAATACTATGAACAAGTACCGCGGCAAACCGCACTTTTAGAAAAAGATAGAAAATCCGATAATAAAACGAGCAGAAAAATACAAAAAAAAAAAAAAAAAAAAAAAAAAGAAAAATGAAAAAACGAATGAACGAAGCAAAAAAGGCATGCAACTGTAATGAAAGTTGTTCTCCCGGAACGTTGTATTCCCGTAACGGATCTTTCCGGTCGACGTGACCCTTGCTTCGTCGTTTCAACGTTCTTCCATCCTTTCCTTTTCAAGCCGACATAGCCCATCAACGTGTGAGTCCCCTCTATAGGATTGACAGAACCAATTAGTGGTTCCGTCGATTTTTCGTCGTTTCTGAGGGGAAGCAACAATACCGTGGAGAGAGGTAGCGGACCGGTAAAAAGGGAAAATAATAAAAAAAAAAAAAAAAATGTACGTAAAGTAACTGTAAAAGCGTGCGATTGAAAAGGGACAAGAAAATCGATATAGGATAATGAAAATGAAATTGATAGAAAAGCGAGATAATGTTGTCTAAATTTTCGTGTACAAAACAGACTTAATATATAATAGGATTTTGTGCTTCATGTCCAAAAGTATTCGATTCCGAGTATTAAAATACAGAAATTATATTTAATCCAATCACAAAAGTTGATAAAGTGAATAATAAATAGTCGTTTAAAAATCTTTATATATATATATATATATATTCTCTCATAAATATTTTTATGCGTTATATGTAATAATGGATCGTATTCATAGATTTCTTAACTATTAGACAAACTTATGTATGAGTTTAATCATTCATAAATGAAAAATATGTTCATATTTTTTTTGTTATAGTGCAATGAAAACAATATCAGTTTTTTATAAAATTTTAAACTTCAATATTTATTATTCATATTTATATAAAACGGATAAAAAAGTATGGATGATTTAAAATTTTTAAGATTATTTATCAATAAATTATACAAAGAAGATGATATAACGGATATCAGAGCGCGTACATTTCGCAAAACAAGAAAAGAAAATAGTGAGAGAAGCATAAAGAAATTAACGTCATCTCTGAAATGTTAAGGAAATCTTCAAAAGTTGATTGAATAAAATAAGAATAGAAGATCACGTTTTGTATTTCAAAGACATATTTCCAGAAGAATTAAAAAAAATTCAAATTTATATATATTTATACTGTGTTTATTGGCTTGTAATAAAAAATACAATTTTAATTCAATTTATATTTGAATCTATTATTAATAGTAATTATTTATGAATACAATATAAATACATATAATGCACAGCAATATTTATAAAAAGATGTATCAAAGGAATTATTTTTAAAATCTATTGATCTTTTATTTATCAATTTTTGTGATTGAAATAAATATTCCAGTATATTTAAGCAATTCTTTCTATTGATTTGTAAAAAATTTTATCTGATAAGAAATAAAAATATGTAATAAAATATACGAAGTATATAAAAATGTATATGTACGTAATATTTGCATATTTTTTACCGCTCTGAAGAAACCTTCTTATTATCATTTGATATTTAAATCATCAGCAAAATATATTTTATAAATACTGTTAAAGCACTTTATTCGTTGTGATTCCAAAATGAAATGCAATTATTTTTCTTGCCGTTTTCATACCTATTTTCTTGTCTTTATAATACAGTATCTATATAATTTTTTCAACCGAATGTTCGTCACGTTCATTTATCGGCGCTGAAATATGATTAAAAATCATAAATTTAACAAGAGCGTAAAAGGCCCAAAATTATTTTTTTATAATTTTATCATTACTTATTATGTTAATAATAATATAAATACAAATATTTGTTAATATCTATAAATGTTTATAAAATTAGAATAAATGATATAGAATAAAATAATGTAGTTATTTCTTCTTAAAATTTTCAAATTCATTTAGCAATTAAAATTAGATTATACATACATAAATATGAAAAACTTAAAAATTATAATATATAAAATACAAAAAGCAACTTTTCGATTTTTATTTATGTTTTGTTCATAATTTTACCAGTTAAACATGATCAATTCATCATACTTAGTATCTTATGTATATACGTAATAACAATATTTTTAATTATCCTCAATCTGAAATACGATAATAATAAATAAATATTGTAAAATTTATTGTAAAAATGTATATGATTTATTTGTAATATAAAATTAATCTTAATCATACATCTATATAAATTAAGAAACAATATTTATACATATAATATACATTTAAATAAAAATTTACTTACACATGTATAATATATATATTTTGAAATAAATCTATTTCTTCAAAAATATTTTTTCTTTATTATTACATTTAACGTATTCTTTACAAATAACATTTAAATTATATTTTATCCACTGTATTATTCTTTGATCCTGGGATATCCATAAGATACAAAAAATGAAAAAATTTCGACGATCAGCGCCATCTCGCGTTTGGATCATGGAAGCTCCGATTTGTTACTAGCATAGCAGAATATGCAAGGAGGTATACTCATCAGCGTGACGTCACAGACAAGGAACGTAATATAGTGGGAAAAGGATAGAAACATTTTCCCGCCAATTCAAAAATGCCATAATAGTATTCCTTAATTATTCATTTTCTCGGCAAAATTTCGATATTATTAAGATCGCATCTAAAAACTGGAATTCCAAGAAAATTTCTCATCATTATCAATTTTAATGTAAAGATTTTAAAATATCTTAAATATCTTAAAGATCTTAAAGAGCTGAATTTATAAAACATGAATATAAAACAGATATATATATATTGAATTCTGTGATTAATGTTAAATTAAATGATATCTGAAAAACGTTTTTTTTTAAAAAGTAAGAAGTAAGAAATATGACATCTGAAAAAATAAGTATAAAAGATAAATAAAAATATAATACATAATATATATTTATATATGTAATGTATATAATACCTCAAAGAACTGAATTTGTAAAAAAGAACGTATAAAACAGATATCAAATTATCAAATTACATAATTAAACAATATTAAAATAAAGAAAAAACGTTTTTTTTTTTAAGTTTGATATCTGAAAAAGTAGAAAAGTATATATAAGTATATAAAGATAAGTAAAATATGAAAGATAAATAAGATATGGAAGATAGATACAATTCAAAGACAAATTTAGC